>NC_133326.1:274942218-275242218 GCF_042186555.1 Aquarana catesbeiana
ATTTGGCTACCCGCTCGACTGCGCATGCGCGACGCCATCATATGCGTTCCAACACTGTGGCGATCAGTACTTGTGCAGAATTTTGTGGCCACACACCTGAGTCCAGGTTCAAGCCCCACCATCCAAGTGGACATAGAGTTCAGATTATAATTATGCTGAGCAAAGCGATGCCGTGCCCAAAGCACGGCGAGCGAAGCGAGCCCGCAAGGGCCCCTGTGGCCAAGTGGTGTCTTACAACAGTGTTGGAACGCATATGGCGGCGGCGCGCATGCGCACTCCAGCGGGTAGCCAAATGTGATGGGTCGCCATAGCTGACAAAACACCTGCATGTCGGGAAATTACTGTGAGCGAGATTCCCCTCTGAACGACACAGAGGAGAAGTCTTGCGGTGCTGCAATGATTCTTGTCTTCCTGAGACTCCCCATTGTGACTGAAGAAGACGTCACCCAGGGGACTGAATCCGAGCAGGCAGATAAGCATTTTTGTTTATCTCCATTGCCGCAGTAACGGCAATCAAGATCGAGGCTTGGTTAGGGAGCTACGCCGCATGCGCAAGATTTTCTAAGGGAAACATAGTAAGGGCGGAAGTGACGCAGGGAACTGATTCAACAAACATCACTAAAAATGGCGCAGTCAATACGTGGAAATCAAGAGAAGATAAACACCCAAAATAAGGTACTTACAGACTCATTTTAGGGGCAATTTCAATTGATTATCAGTTTTAATGAGCTACTGAATGTTAAAAGAAAAATCGGCCGGGGTTTACTTCCTCTTTAAAGCCATGTTGTGTGTGTTTTTTTTTTTTTAAGTCAGCAGCTACATACACTGTAGCTGCTGACTTTTAATAAGGACACTTACCTGTCCAGGAAGCCCGCGATATCGGCCCCTCGAGGCCGATCCGTCCATCGGAGCGGGTGCAGGTGCAGCCATTCCAACTAAGGGAAAATGGCAGTGGAGTCTTGTGGCTTCACTACCGGTTTCCGACTGCGCGAGTCGCGCAACGCTTTTTGAATGGCCAGCTTGTCTTCTGGGACAAACACAGATCCCAGAAGACAGTGGGGGGGGGGGGCTCGTCCTGGGCCGCGGCTGAATCGGAAGTACATTTAGTGCTTCCAAAAAAGGTACTAAAGAAAAAAAATATAATTTGAAATATCCAAAATGAGGGGTGGTCTTTTTTGTTTAAGGCCACCTCTCAAGAGTGGGTGGAACTCCGCTTTAGGTTGTCTTAAGTTGTTCACACGTGGCACCACTAACCTTGTTGCAGATGTCAACTTGTTTTAACATAATATTTTACTTTGTGGCTTCTGAGTGTTCAGTGGATTCCTTTCTAGTGATTCTCTGTATTAGTTTTCAATATAGAAGACATGGTACTGACTGGAGCCCTGTTACAGACCCCCTCATTGCCTTTGTTATTGTAGTAAATCTAAGCTAGTTTTAGCTGGTTTTGTCAGGTCTACCCTAATATTTCTAGCAAGCATAAGTGGTGTCACTCTGCGTATGCAAGCAAAACGCCCAATTTGGCCCATGGTGATCGGGGTTCCATATTATGTCGTGTTTGTTGTGGACCACCTCTGACTCATGAACATTTTTTTTTAATCTCTCCTCTGCTAAATCAGACAAACAACATGCTGAATTTCTGTGATTCGGTAGGTTCTTTCCTGCACGCTGAAATCTGTCTGAAAATTTCTTCTTTCAGAAAGCACAATTGGGCCCAGATAAGAGAACATGTTTTCTCCTTATTGCAGCGGTCATATCTCCCCATAAATTAGTGGCTTCTGCTCTGCGTTCTGATGCTGACCTTGGTTATTCTACCCTTAAAGTGGAGTTCCAGTCGTTTTTGTGTTTACTAAAAGTCAGCAGCTACAAAAAATTGTAGCTGCTGACTTTTAATAAACACACACTCGCCTGTCCCACTGCCTAGCGATGCTGCTGCCCAAACCTTGGGCTCTCTCCCTTGTCTCTCCCCGGGGCCGGCATTGCAAGTGTGGGCACCTGGCTGTGACAGCTTGCGTATTTACAGCCGGGTGCGCAGTGTGCGAGTCACGCTGTGCCTCCTTGGCCGGGCAATCTTCTGGGACATGTGGCGTGTCCCAGAAGATTGCAGGGAAGGAGGGGGAGAGGAAAACTTATGCTCAAGTCACCTAGGTGGCCCGAGCGGAAGTGGGAGCAGGTACCTGCTCTCCCCCCCCCCCTTCCTCACGTAGTCTTTTTTCCTCTATTCTATGACTTTGTAATGAAATTTGGAAACGTCACACCCTGCTTGTACCTTACCCCTTCATGGTCAAGGGTAAAGCAAACTCTAATGTCCATGCCCAATTTTGCCACTTTGGCATGTGTTAATAAAACTATATGTAGAATCACAACTACTTTGTATCCAGGTGGATTGTACCTTGTGTGTTTTTTTTTTTTTTTTTTTTTTTTCCATGACAAATTTGGCGTTTTAATTTGGTGGCAAATGGTAACCGATATCTCCTGATAGAGAAGATAGAGAGACCAAAAATTGAATTTAACTAAATATTTCTTGTATTACCATGTACCACCACCAAAAAACAACCTAAACTAAATGCTCCTGATAATCACAGCTATACCACATGTGTGTGTTTTGTACCCATAGTAGGGTCCAGAAATGATGGTGCACATTTTTTTATTTTTCATCCCACCTAAATTACACAGATTAATTTTAAAAACCTTGCCTTGACACTGACCTTAATTGAACCTTGATCTAGCTATTTTTTTTCCATTATTTTTTGTTTTTCTCTACACACTTTTGTTTTATTTACATATTTCTCTGCAATGTATCTTTCTCATTTTTCAGAAGAGGAAGAAAACACATGGGCGGGCTGCACAATAACTGATCACTGTGATAGCCAACCAGAGACTATCACTGCAATCAGGTGACTGGGAACTGGGAGTCCTGGATCCCAATCTTATTACGAGACTCTGGGCTCTCGGCGAGAACCTGGTCTCTGTGCTGGGAGCATGCTGTGCAGTCCCAGCGCAAACACAGGAACACACATATGCAGCACCCAAGTTTAAAGCCCACCTCCTGGAAGCTGCATATCTGCATATGTGTTAATGTGTCCTTATGTGCTAATGTGACCCTATGCTTTACGCCTTACACTCAACGTACATGAGCTTATTTTTTTTTCTGCGCATTCTTGAATTTTTGGCCCCATAGAGTTCAATTAATGTGCCTGTAAACATGCAATTCATGCATTTTTTTGAACACTGAAGTACTTAACTCCTGCTCCAGAACTGCTCTACTCTCTTTGCCCACACAAGGAAACAAAACACCTAAAGCTTGATACATGTGCAAAAAGGCTTGTGAAATGCTTGATCCACCCAGATAGGGCTCCTAACAGATGCTCTGTGGGCTCTTGCTAATCTTTTGTCTCAGACTGTTTTGCCACCCCGCGTCACAATCTCTGGCTTTGACATGGCTGTTAAACCCAGGGAGCATCTCCGAATTGGAGGTTACTTGATGTAAACTAGGTCTACTACTACTGCAAGGTTTATCATGTTGGATGAGTATCTCTGTGGAACCAATCTTTTCCTTATAGTGGGGTCTGGTCCAGTGTTTGGCTCTTGGCACTATCAAGGATCAAGTTTATTGCCCTCTCAGTTTTGTTTTAGAGATTGTTGACTTTTCACTCCTTGATTAACTGGGAGTCCCATATGCAGCTTCCCCTGTTCACCCCTCTAGGACTCCCTGTGATATATAAAAATATAGTTCTCTGGGCTTCTGAAACCCATTTGAGACATTCCTTTCTTTACTCTCTCTACATTGTCTGTCTGTGTTTTTTGTTTTTCTTTGCCATAACTTTTGCAAGGCAAGTTTTGAACTGGTGGTCTAATTCTACAAGGAAATTCTTTTGGTTCGGTAAGTGATTAGGTGGTGTTAGGGTCCAGGACTTCCTTCTTGCCTTAAGTAGTTTTTGCCTTTACTTCAGCTATGACATCATTTTTCGTTGTTCTTTCTGGCTCCAGTTCATTAAAAGGTAATTTCCCTCCATTGTCTGTCAGTAGGTCAGGCTGTGTCTCATCTCTCAGCCACTGATTCTTTAACTACCTCCCGCCTGCTGTATAGACAAATGACAGGGGGTGGGATGCTCCGTTGCAGTGCTAATTTAGTTAATGAAAAAATTTTCGACAGCAGCCTTTTTACAGTTACGAAAACAAAATGAAAAATACACCATGTTTTTGTTCACTGATGAAAACTATGACTAAAATCAATTCTGTTTTCGATAAACTAACACAAAACGAAAATGTGAAGGAGGAACGTTCACCCTCGTGAACTTTTGGTTTCCACGGATGCTAAGCTCCATGCTTAGCAGTTAGCACTAGGGATGTTGGCTGCATCTCTCACACGAGTGTCTGCTTTCTGTTCTCCCAGCCCGGGCTACGAGCATCTTGACCGCACATTCCCACGAATGAGAGACTGAATCTGCTCTCTCCCCCACCCCCCCCCCCCCCCTGTGCCCCCTCTCCCTCCGTGCAGCCCGTCTGTGGGCTGTATATGTGAAGAGGATGTTTGGGCGGGAAAGTTTCAATCAAGCAGCCTAAATATGAAGCCGTCGACTGAGCCTCCGGGGACTGAGTGAGTGAGCACTGTGACCGTACTCTCCCACTTCTCCTTTAATTCTTTCCTGCCATCTCTCCTCCTTCCTCCTTCTCTTTTTTTTAGGTTGTCTCCCAGCAGAAACTTTCCTTGACTGCAAGCGTAGAACTTTCTTTCTTCAGGCTATAATAGTACTTGGTTCTATGTACATTTAAGTGGGCTCGCCATGCCATTACCTTGAGGGATTGACATTTAGGAGGTTAAAACCGGCAGTGAGGAAATGTGATATCACCTCCTTACTGCCTGTCAAATGCCTCTGAAAAGTGACCCTGAAAAACCTGTGTTGATCGCAGTTTTCCTGTATGTTACTCCTGGTTATAGCCTCAATCCCATAGAAAGACTACTAATAGGTTGCCCATTTTTGCCATATTTTCTGAAAGTGCTGAATGCTGTATCTTTGGTGCACTTTCAGAAAGCCCTACAAAAATGTGCAACCTAATAGTCTATGGGACTGCGCCTATAACCAGGAGTAACCTGCAGGAACACTGCGAGTACACCACCGCTGCAGCCAAACCACAGCATACCAGTGTGAACCCAAAGGGTTGTTTACATTTGCAGCAGGCACCGTCACTCCACTGAAAAGTGATCCATGCTCAGGTCACTTTTCAGAAGCATTTGACAGGCAAGTGAGGAGGTGATATCCCATTTTTTCACTTCCTCTTTTAACCTCCTAAATGCCAATCCCTCAAGGTAATGGCATGGTTTCACTTCCAACTCCACCTAATTTCCATAACTATCCTTCGGTATTAGATGTGTTCTCACCTTAATTTCTGCACATCTAATACCTAAAGAGAGCAACTAAAATAAGGCAGAGTTCAAAGTGAATTTCCACATCTACACGGAATGCTTTACAGAACATCTAACCTACTACCCAATTACACTACCCTGCACTGTGGCACGCTAGACAGGAGAGGGCTTAATGGGTTGGGGGGATGGCACCATGTTTTACCGCATCAGGTGACACCAAACTTAGTGACGCCACTGATTACAGACCTCCCGACGAGAGTTCCAACTTGCGACCATCCACAGCAGAGCACTGTGTATGTGTGCATTACAGGCCTCCCCCCAGACCACTGTCCAGAGCACTGTGCAATACAGGCCGCCTCTTACCACCAGCCTTACAGAGCACTCTTCATTCCAGGCCTCCTCTCAGACCACCATCCAAAGCACGGTGCAGCATTACAGGGCTCCTCAGACCACTGTCCAGAGCACTGTGCATTACAGGCCCCCTCTGACCACCCAGAATGGTTAAATCTTTATCTGTGAATTTGTTCAAACCTTAGGTGAAAAGTTACTTCTTTACAAAATCTTCTAAAGAAACTAACAAACTTTTAGTTTTTGCTTTAAAAAAAAAACCCAGTGGTGATTAAATACCACCACAAGAAAGCTCTATTTTGTGTTGGAAAAAAAAAGATAAAAAATTGAATTTTGGTACAGCATTGCATGACTTGAATTGTCATTCAAAAGTGTGACAGCGGTAAAAGCTGAAAATTAGCCCGGGCAGGAAGGGGGTGAAAGTGCCCTGTATTGAAGCGGTTAAAGTGGATGTAAACCCAAAGTCATCCTTTCTAAACTACTGCCATAGGGGTTATCTATAAGGATATACATGCCTCCTGCATGTATCCTTACCTGTCAAATGTCTCCCCTCTGTTTGAGAGCCGAAAAACTGCAGATTCTGTGGGTGGGTCTGTTGTCTGGAGCTCGGTGGGTGGCGTCGTGATGTCAGTAGACTCCCCGCCCACCTCTACACTCCCCTTGTCAATATGCATTTTCTCTGTGTATTTCTTACACTGAACTTCTGCTATGATCTCTAACAGCCAGTGAAAAGACAGGAAAGTAACCCACATGACTTCAATTATGCTGAGGTGTGGAACATCCAATCCTGGCAGAGCAGCAGAAGAAAGGAGTGGGAGGGAATTAAAAAATAATGCATGTGTCTTAGGCTAGTGCACAAGATGTGTAAATTGCCTGTCACTCACAGCAAGGGGGAGGATTTGACAAAGTTTTTCTCTGTTTGTCAAGATTTATCTTGCTGAACAATAGAGGATTGCTGAGAGATGGATTGTGACAAGACTGGGCTCAAATGATAGGAAATCTTATACTCTATATTATGACATGAAAAAAAAAAATTCGGTTTACATCCACTTTAAGAAAGACTGATTTGATTTTGTTATCCTGTTGCTCCTGCTTCTCATTCCACCATCTCTAGGTGGCTAATACAGACTGTCATTCAATTTATGGTCTGTAGGATTGGGTTCCACCCTTTTTCCTTTAACGTTCACTTTACTAGGCTGCCTGTGCATGCTTCTTTTTTTCTTTTCAGCAATCGTTTTCTGGATTTCCAAGGCTACCACGTGGGCATCTGTTCTACCAGATTGATTTTCAGGCCTCATAGTACGCTTGTATTGTGAGGTCCTTCCGGCAGCTCTTGAGCTGCAGGCAGTTAACAGTTTGTTTTTCTTGGACCTGTTTAGTGTTTGTGTTGAGGAGATAATGCAAGTCTATTAAAAGTCCATAATATAAGTAATAAAAGTTCCTGAGTTTTGTCCAAACGACAGCCACACAGATGGGACAAACACTTATCGCGGGCTCTTCAAGGAGTGAAGCAAACTGTATCAAAGAGGAAAAAACAGAAAAGCGCCTCTGAGACCCCATTCACACAGGGGCAACACGACTTGCAGGTCGCCTCAGCGAGGCGACCTGCAAACGACTGCCCGGGCGACTTGCAAAACGACTTCTGTATAGAAGTCTATGCAAGTCGCCCCCGAAGTCGTACAGGAACCTTTTTCTAAGTCGGAGCGACTTGCGTCGCTCCCCTTAGAACGGTTCCATAGCACAGAACGGGAGGCGACTTGTCAGGCGACTAGGTCGCCTGACAAGTCGTCCCTGTGTGAATGGGCTCTAAGTGTAATAGTTTAAAGTGACACTAAAGTCTTTTGTTTGTTGTGTGTTGTTATTTTTAAGTTACTTACCTACAGTGTACAGTGGTTTTGCACAGAGCAGCCCAGATCCTGCTCTTCTTGGGTCCCTCTTCTGCATTTCTGGTCCCTCCCTCCTGTTGAGTGCCCCCCACAGCAAGCAGCTTGCTATGGGGCCAGCCAAGCTGGGCTGCAGCTCACTGTGTCCATTCAGACAAGGAACTGCGGCCCGACCCTGCCCCCTTTCTCTCCTCATTGCCTGACTGACTTTGACAGCAGTGGGAGCCAATAATTTATATTATTGGTAGTGTTTTTATAGCTACTGATGTGCCAAAGTGTATCTCTAATGCCCTGTACACATGGTCGCATTTTCCGACGGAAAAAGTGCGATCAGATTGTGTTGTCGGAAATTCCGATCGTGTGTGGACTCCATCGGACTTTTTCCGTCGGAATTTCTGACACACAAAGTTTGAGAGCAGACTATAAAATTTTCCAACAACAAAATCCGTTTGCGTAAATTCCAACCATGTGTGGACAATTCCGACGCACAAAGTGCCACGCATGCTCAGAATAAATTAAGAGACAAAAGCTATTGACTACTGCCCCGTTTATAGTCCCGACGTACGTGTTTTACGTCACAGCGCTCAGAACGATCGGATTTTCCGACAACTTTGTGCGACCGTGTGTATGCAAGATAAGTTTGAGCCAACATCCGTCGGAAATAATCCATGAATTTTGTTGTCGGAATGTCCGATCAATGTCCGACCGTGTGTACAGGGCATATGTTAACAAATCCGTTTTGACAATTCACTTGCCCATGACATCATTTTATTTTTTTCCTGGATTAGAATGTGCCTCAAGCCTTTGAATAAACTGGAAAGGGCTTAAACCATGCTGTCTTGTTCATGAGTCAGCTTAAGCACTTTACTATCATGTAGAGACACTTGACTCCTTTAACTCCAACCAGAAGAGATAGATTTTAATTGCATTTTTGGGCTGGTTTCATCCAATTCTCTGGAATTTGACTTGCAACTTAATATTTTTATAACCTGAGGTATTTTGGGGTTTATTTTATCCAAAACTGGATAAAAGAAAGGTGTAGGAAACTGAGAAGTTTACAGACAGTCTGTAAAGTTTCTGTTATGCTTAAACTGGATTAATACAAAAGAAAAACAGATAATCAATATTAAAATAAGGATCCTATATATTTACTTGCTGTGTTCCTCGACATAATTAACCTTGTTTATCAAGCACTTGACCTGCGTAAGATTTACCCCCTTCATGAGTAGGTCATATTTTTTTTTTTTTTTTTTTGCGCTATACCATATATACTCGAGTATAAGCCGAGTTTTTCAGCACATTTTTTTTTGTGCTGAAAATGCCCCCCTTGAGTCAAGCACTGCAGCAGAGAATGACATTTTCCAAACCGACTTTGGGGCCCTGTATCTCGGGGCCACTTGGTTCTAGGAACCCCAAAATTGGTGTGCAAACCCAGTGGAACTAGCACTATCCAAAGCTGGGGTTCCTAGCACCAAGTGGCCCCAAGATACAGGGCCCCAAAGTCAGTTAGGAAAATGTCATGCTGCAGAAAAGTGCTTGACATTATTCAAACTGACTTTGGGGCCCTGTGTCTCGGGGCACCGTAACTTGGTACTTGGATATGTTATAGTGCTAGTTCCACTGGATTTGCACACCAAATTTGGGGTGCCTAGCACCAAGTGGCCCCGAGATAGTGGCCTCAAGTTGGTCACATGTGTCAATCTGCAGCAATGTCATTTCGGGACCCTTTGGGTCCAGAGACCCCACATTTTGGCTGCAGCTAGGGGGCATCTAGGAACCCTTAATTACCGGGTTTGAAGTTGGGGGGACCTATGGCATGCAAATGGGCACAGTGATGCTGCAAATGGGCACAGTGAGGCTGCAAATGGGCATTATTGACCCTCTTTTCCACTTACAGTAGCTGCGCATTTCTCACCCTAGGCTTATACTCGAGTCAATACGTTTTCCCAGTTTTTTGTGGTAAAATTAGGTGCCTCTGCTTATATTCGTGTCAGCTTATACTCGAGTATATACGGCAAATAAAATTTTTATTTTTTTCCTCACAAATGGAACCCCCTTTTTTTTTTTTTTTTTGGTGGTATTTGATTACTGCAGTGTTTGTTTTAATTTTATGCGCTATAAACAAAAGACCTACAATTTTGAAAAAAAAAAAATATCTATATACCAGTAATGGCAGTGATCACCAACTTATTATGGGACTTCTATATTGTGGAAGACAATCGGACACTGATACAGTGATGAGTGCTAAAAATATGCAAGGCCAATGTACTAATGACACTGACTGGGAAGGGGTAAAACATCTAGGGCGAACAAAAGGTTAACTGTGAGCCTAGTCAGTGTTTTTGCTGGTGCATGCCTCCCTCTGTAGGCGGAAGTGCAGAATCACGTGTGTGTATAAATACGTGATCCTGCACAGCAGAGCCGCCCTGTAGCAGTAAATGTGCTATGGGGCTGTCAGTAAGTTTTTAATGTGACATCTTTCAAGTGGACCTTTCAGAAAAACACTTGGATATCAGAAGATAAAACAACATAAGGTTTTTCAAAAAATGTGTACTTTTTTATTATTAGATAGCAGACCTGGGACTCCATTCAAGTGACTTTGCCTAGGGCTGAGATTATGCCATTAATTTGCTACAGGCAGAAGGAATCATTGCCTCAGTCAGCTGACTTCCACAAGTCACAACATGGGAGGCTGCAGCTTGGGCCTGATGTGTGTCAGACATTTACAAACAAAGCCAAGGACTGCACAGGTACCAGAATTTACATAATTGTATCATTGCACATTTTGGCACATGCTGCTGTCAGATCCCCAGCCAGGGTTTCCTTTTTAAAGTAGTTGTAAAGTCTCCTCAAGAAACTCCTAATATCCTTTATTTTAGTGCTACAGTAATTGCAGTATTTATTTTTTAATATGACATTGCTAATTACCTTTTTCAATAGTGCTGCTGTGGGGTCACGTGGTCTGCTTTGCTTTCATTTAGAGCATCAGAGTCCAGTGGCAAGGGCTGTTATTACTCACTGGCGTATGGAAGATACGTCTGAACAGGACTGAGGAGCAGCTGCCTGGGAAACCAGAATCATACAAGCGGGGGGTGATCAGCTTTGTCCAGACCATGAACATAGCAAGGAGGGGGATACAGGGAGCCAGACGAAGGAAGGACATAAACGGACCACGCTATTCTGGATCAGCAGTCATGATTAGTGTGGTCAGTTTACATACAGGATTAACCAGGTAGTGTACAACATGGAAAAGACTTCATAACAGCACATTCACTTTACAGTTTATCAAGTCTTAAAGAGACAGAAACTTTTTTAGTTTTTCAAACACTTAAATTGTCCTGATGACAGACATTTGATGAGCATAATCTGACAGCCAACTTTTTTTTTTTTTTTTTTTTGGAAGGATCTTTGCAAACATGCACCATATCTCGGAAAACCATTGTCATTTGAAAAATCAATTTGACCGCTAGTTAGATTAATAATGATCAATTGAGGATGTAAGTTTTCATGTTGAATGGCAATTATCTTATAAATCTGGTTGAATGCAACATGGGTGGTCTTTATTAAATACAATTGTATAAATGGGGCCAAATAAATATGGTAATTAATGGTAAGCCATAGAATAAATCAAAAATGTCAAAATATATAATTTTTGATCATGTTTTATATGGACAATTCTCTTGGTCTGATACAGCCATGGAAAATGCAGTCTTGATTTTTATAACATACTACTATGTTTTCTAGATGGTTACTTTTTAAGCTGATAAAAAGCTTCTTGTTTTTCATTCATGTAATTTGCTGCACATTTGAGCGCTGTCCAACCTGAAGACATTGAAATAAGTGTTAATGGCTGCCCTGTCTGAATTAACGTGCTCCTGTGTTTAACAGGAAGGAATTGCATAATTCAGCTGCAGATACAGACAGCATGACAGCGAGCATAAGTAGTGTACTAATAACTCTACTGATTACAGAATCAGGAGAACTGGATTTTGCTCTGTGTAAACAGCTTCTGCTGATTAGACCTTGAATAACCTGTATTATTGCATTTAGATCAGTTACCTTCCTTTTTTTTCTTTCTTTCTTTCTTTCTTTCTTTCTTTCTTTCTTTCTTTCTTTCTTTCTTTCTTTCTTTCTTTCTTTCTTTCTTTCTTTCTTTCTTTCTTTCTTTCTTTCTTTCTTTCTTTCTTTCTTTCTTTCTTTCTTTCTTTCTTTCTTTCTTTCTTTCTTTCTTTCTTTCTTTCTTTCTTTCTTTCACTTGGCGTGATGCCACTCTGTAGCTTTTTTTCCTTTTAGGGAGCCTATGTAATATATTCAAAGCTCAAAGAAGAAAAGAGGGCAAATGATATGTGCTCAATGTATAATTCAGGAAAAGGTGCACATATCTAACATTTTGTACAGCATAAAAATGTTACAATGAATGTAATATTAAAATAGAATGTATTGGCATGTATATTGTTTGATAAATGTTAACTATGTAAAAAGCCATTATAGACCATGATGTATCCTTCTTGCACTCCTCCTGCATGCCCATCTTTCTGATGTACATTTGGATAGAATTACAAGTGTTCCCACAGTATTTCCAAATACAACATAAAATAAACAAAATTAAAGTCAACCAAGTCTTTCATAGGTATAATAAGTGTATAAAATTAAAGAGGAGCTCTAGTCTCCCCCAAAAAATTAAGTCAGCAGCTACAAATACTGTAACTGCTGACTTTTAATATAAGGACACTTACCTGTCCAGGGCACCACCGATGTCGGCACCCAAGCTGATTCTTCAATTGGCTTTAGGTGCAGGCACTGGCATCTTCACTAAGAAATCGATAGTGACAGATCATTAGTTAATATCCTTTTTGTTTGCTCTACTGCTACAAATGGCCCTACTCATTAAAAATGACACGCTCCCTTTGTGGCTGACACCTTATCTTAACAGTTGTGGAGCAAGGGAGTAAAATACTTGCAAATCCTCACTCTAGAGGTTAATCTTTTAAGGCTCAAAGCAGGATTAAACCCAAAACCAAAAATGTAATATATTGCAGCTATGTGGTGGCTGCTTTTCTTTTTTCTTTTCTTTTTTCTTTTTCTTTTTCTTTTTCTTTTTCTTTTTCTTTTTCTTTTTCTTTTTCTTTTTCTTTTTCTTTTTCTTTTTCTTTTTCTTTTTCTTTTTCTTTTTCTTTTTCTTTTTCTTTTTCTTTTCTTCCTTCCTTCTCCCTCTGTTTTCACCTGATCTGACCAGTAACACCCCTCCTGTATTAGAGTGCCCCCACTGTTTGACAGAAACATTGTCAGCCGGGAGGGGTGGGGGGTGGTATAGAGAGGAGTATTAGATGTACTAGCAGATTTAGATAGACTAACACATTGAGGCCATAATCCAGCTTGCACTGCAGTTACAGCAACAGGTTTTTATTATTTTGAGATGAAGGTTTTACATTAAACGTGGATCACTTTAAGCACTCAGTCAGTGTTAAATGCTTCGTATCAACATTGCTACAGCTCCAGGAGAGCTGTAGAGTTCTGTTGAAAAAGTCTGGCTCACCAAGTGAAAATGCTTTGTTTAATAGTAAATTAGTTCAACTCTGGTGACGCCTCCACCAGCAATTGCCCCGGGATGCGCACTCACCCTATGGTTTGTCCAACCACAGCTGGTTGCATGTAAATGTAGAAGTGCTGTTTATCGGCTCTCCTCGCCTCACACTGGAAGTGTGTGTGGTGAGGAGAGCCAATCAGCGGCATCTCCTCACAGGGGAGCCCAGCACTGATGATCAGTGCCCTGATTACAGCAAAGCCCCAGCAGTGCCCATCAGTGACACCAATCGCTGCCTATTAGTGATGCCAGTCAGTGTTGCCTTTCAGTAGCCGCCTATTAGTGCCTCCTCATCGGTGCCACCTAGTTGGTGCCCATCAGTGCCGAAAAAAATTACTCATTTACAAAATTTACTGGCCAAGACTAAAACTTTTTTTTTTTTTTTTTTTTCCTGTCTTTTTTTTTTTTTAGTAAAAAAATGTGTGTGAAAAAAATGATAGAAATTTTGTTTGGGTACGGTTGCAGTTACAGTTCCATGACCGCACAATTGTCATTCAAAATGTGACTGCGCTGAAAGCTGAAAATTGGCCTGGGCAGGAAGGGGGTGAAAGTGCCCAGTAGGCAAGTAGTTAACATATGTAAACCCAAGAAAAAAATATATTGCAGCTTGCCAGGTTGGATGTGATGGCTTGTACTAGAGAAGGTGTAGGTACAGTAAAAAGCAGCCTTGACTAAATCGTTGCTCCTTCAAAAATAAAGTACAGAGGGCTAGCAATCTCAGTGTAAAACGTGGATGCAGATTGTATGCATCCACGGTTGTGAGCCCTTGCACATGTATGAATTTATGCAATCACCATTGTAAATACTCGTCTAGCAACATAAAGACATTCACTACAGTAGGAGGCTGTATACTGTACCTTTCACTCCATTTATGTTCAATGCATGTTATATGTGCTCTTGCAGCTGTGTGCATGAAACCTTAGTGTTCGTAAACCCAGGACCCAGCATTCACTATATTTGGTCTCCCACAGCACACAGAACATGAAAATGCAATTATTTTAGTAAATGTAGACCGCTAAATACCTTTTTCTCATCGGCAGTGTAAAGCAGTCTTGTGGCTTCTATCAGTGTCTGACCGAGCACTGGTTAAAGCTTGAAGAGGAGTTTTCATTCTTCTCTGACTGTCCTATGAGGCTGCATGACCCCTGACCCTCTGGAGAGTGCTGATTGGCCCTGTGCCGATCATACGCACCCTCCCAAACAAACAAACAAAAAAAAACTCTCTAGCAATACACATCAAACTGAGTATGTGCAGAGTGTCCCCAAGGCTCTGTACTATCAGGAGATGGATTGGTGACTGTGGAAGAAGGGGAGGATCAGAGAAGACAAGATCAAACAGCCTTTTTTAACTATCCAAGAGCAGCCCCCCCCCCCCCCCCCCCCCCAACTTCCTTAGTTTAAAAAAAAAAAAAAATTGTTGCTCACATATGAACCACATTATGGCACAAACAAAATAATTTGCAATAAAGTTGTACCTTTTTTAGGTTTTAATAAATCGGAACCATATACTGTGTGAAGAGGAATTCTTGGGTAACAGCTAGAACACAGTTGTGACGATTCTATAAACTCGCATTGTTCCTTGACACCAGCTGTGATTGCAACCCCTGTAATACCATCATGCCCATTATAAAAGCTTTTAGACCCATCAGCTTGAAGATTTGTAAGTTGTGTGGTGGTTTTTTTTTTTTTTTTTTTGCATTTTTCTAGTACTTTATTAGTGGTTAGAAATGCATCTATAATGTTGGACACAGATGGAAACATTTTAATGGAATGCTTCAGGCCATTAACTAACATGCAGATTTTTCAGAGAACCTTTGGTCAATATCATTCAGGTTCTCAGACTGTAGCAGATGAATTTAATTTGCTGTTTATTGGAATATTGATTACATGACAGACTTTTTCCAGGGAGAACCACTTGAAAATGTTACAGAACAAACCTACAGTATAAAATTTCTTTTGTATGGTGATATTAATAATCACATTTGTATTGTAGAATGATGCAACGTTTGGTTTACTGTTTACAAGTAAATAGTTAAAACAACTTGTATATAAACCTGTACTTTATTTCCTATGGGCTGGTGAAATTGAAAGACAAATGGGAGGTTCTACAGGTAGCATTACATAAAGTAAAAGGGTAAATACCCCTCTATATTTTGTTTCCTGAGGAAGACCTCTAAATGGCTATGGGAACTGCTGTGACTTGGGCTTCTGGAGGGGCCTGGGGGCCAGCCTCCTTCCCACCTGACTACAGACCCAGGATGAAGGAACCCCCCCCCCCCCTTGGGATATCCACCTGTTTGTTATATTTCCTTTTTAAAAAAAAAAATTTTTAATGACTGATGTGTTTTCACCAATGGGGTATAGTAGCCGCGGCTGTAGAGCTCTTGCCCTTTTTTACCAGCTGTCGCTCCAGCCCCGGACCTCAGAGGACTTTGCATTTTGGACTGTATCATCTTGGGGCTTGGAGCTATCGAATGGTACTCTTACCTCGGGCTTGCTCTTTTGCTTGTGTCTATCTAGCAAGGTTACTCTGTGGTATAAGCAAGGAAGCTGAGATTTCTGCAGTGTGTAAATGTGCTTTTACTATACAAAGATGCTGTACATACAAAACTATTACAATATTAGGAAAACAATACAAGACTGACAGATATCTATAACAAGCAAAGTGCCTAGCAAATGAACAGCCTATGGTCTATATCAGTACAATACACTTAAAGGTTACTTATCTTCTGTTACTGTATGTTCATAATCTCCATTGGCAACGACTTTTCTGGAGGATCAGGCACGTTTCTTCTATCATGGGTGGCTTCTGATCTTACAGCATGATGATGTGTGTGTGTCCCAGTCTCTACTCACCCCTTTTATGTGTCAGGCTGTTTACCATAGTTACCAAACAGAAAACATACTTGTTTACTGTAGCTGTAGAAACAATGGACTGTTGAAAACTGTCAATTGAATACAAAAATGGTATCTACGTACCCATTGTCTACTCAAGCCAACACCTGACAGTAATCTAACAGTCATTCTTTCAGTTTGAGAGCTGAAAGAACCTCAAACAAGTAAATCTCTTACTTGTGTACTGTAGCAATAGACAATAGCCTGTTGAAAACGGTCAATTGAATACAACAATACAATGTACCCATTGTCTACTCAAGCCAGAACCTGACAGTATCTCTGACCAATCACTATTGTGTAATATTATGTCTGATTAAGTTAAAAAAATAATTTTTAACAAACGCAACACACTTGCCCCTAAATGACTGATGGTATACTGTATGGGTGTGTCTGTTCCATGTAGGAGCTGGGCTGTTTGGGGTGGGCATTGTTTAGAATAATCAAGCTCTTATCTGCTTTTGTGTGGTATAAATTCTGTTAATTTTCAATAGTTTTCACCTAAGCTAGTAAGCTTAGTGTCTTCTAGATCTTGGGTAAAATTCCCAGCTCTAATCCTTTTTATTTCTGTGTTCCAGTGGCGAGGAAGCAACTCTCACAGACATACCCAGTCAGGGTGTCAGGAGTCCATCACATAAACGTTTTCTGAATTTTTCAAAACTCAGCCACTTAGGGGAGGGAGTTCCACATTTTTACTGCTCTAACATTAAAGAACCCTTTCCACAATCTAAAGTTAAACCTCCTTTCCTTTAACCACAAATCATGGCTGCATGCAAGGCTGGATTCACATCAGTCCGGTGCGAATTCCAATTTAATTTTCTCTGAAGAGAAAAAGCAGCTGTTCAGCGGTGCCTCTCCGTTCTATCTGCGGATCAGCTGAGCAGGGAGAGGGGGGAGGTGTAGTGAGGAGAAGGAGAGAATGCCTGTTCACGACGGAATGCATCTGCGAATCAGATGTGTTCTCATAGAAGAATATGTGCCTTCAATTCGCACCACACTGCCTAGAAAATGCACACTTTTTTGGGCAATACGGAGTACGAATGCAACGCACATATGTGAATCAGATGCATTCAAACTAATAGATTTTAAAATGTTATGCGAATTGGATGCTGTGTAAGCCGCAACCAATTCACTTAGGTGTGAACCGGGCCTTAATGTTGCTGCAGCTTTTCCATGAGAGGCGAATCCTGTCCAGCAGGGTTTACGGAAGACTGGAGAGCCGTGACCGAGGCTTGGTTGAATCTGCGGACGGTGGTGGAACGCAGCGTCGGGCGCAGTGACATCACTGGTGGTCATGACGATGTTTCGGAGCATGCGCTCTGACTAGCGGGACAGGTGCGCGCCTTTCTCAAGCTTACGGGACATGAGCTGTTTACAGCCTTATATGTGCATTGGTTTACTGCCATCTAGTGGATGTAGTCAAAATCTTATACTTACATCTTATAGAGAATAACAGTACAAATTGATGTGAAAAAAAGAGGAAAAACATAAAGGCGGCAACATATACATTTAAGAAATTATTACAATTCATTCATCAATTTTGGTGTCACTATTGCATAAAATAAATGAATTCAAATATAATAATATATATACATCTGAATAAGAAATTTAATTGCTGTATTGATTGGAGGTGGGCAAATGGGTAGAAGTTGATGTATATTAGAAATTAATGGAATTATAAATAATAAAAAACTTAAAAGTAAATAATAAAGTAGAATAAAAAAATGTAAAAAATATATGGTAAAAAGACAATATTGTATTGGGAATAAATTCTATAGATTGAATAATTATCACTATATAGGGCCAGATGGAGGCTGACGTTTTAGATACCAAAACTATACATGTTTATGTACATATGCATACGTGTATGGTTTTGATATCTAAAACTTCTTCTCAATTTCAGTCCCAGCCCCTCTCCATTTATGTAAAGAACTTCATAACAAGGACTAAATTGATGGATTTCTTTATCATGCATACCATGTGACAGCGCCACTATACCCTATGAATGGATACAAGCTGCTTGCTGTGGGGGCACCCAACAGGAGGGAGGGGCCAGGAGCTGCAGCCAGGGACCAGAGAAGAGGGGAATCTGGGCTGCCCTGTGCAAAACCACTGCACAGAGCAAGTAAGTATACCATGTTTGTTATTTTAATAGAGAAAAAAAAACTTTACAATCACTATAATACTTATCTCCAAATAGTTTAATCTTCAGTCGGTGACTTGAAGTATTAAATCTGTATGTCAGTTTCCGAGTCTGACTCTTGTATACATACATACATACATAAATTGATAATACTTGAATGTAACATGATCTGTGTGCTTGCAATTATATCGCTTTATGATGCAGCACCTGAAAAAAGGCTACTAAGTGCATACTTTTACTAACGTTAGTGGTTTTCATAAACTCTAGGCAGCTTGCTACAAGATGCCAGTTTCAACACTTGTGAGCATATTAAGGTATGCAATTATGGTTATAAGATCCAAGCAGGGGTACATTTGTTAAGTGTTCTCAGTGTGTGGAAATGGTAAATCTCTGCAGTTTGGATCTTGTACCATCCTCTGTATACTATATTGTTTTTACTGTATATGCTGATGGCATTTTCTTTTGTGTTATTGTACAACTGGCCTTGTGACACAATAAAACCTTTTTTCTGATTAAAAAAAAAAAAAAAAAGGTACACAATATAGTGATGGGCCAGTATTGAGTAGGTGGGAGGCCACACTTAAGCACTATCAGGAAGTGTTGAAATTGGCATTTTACCACAGACTTTATTTTAGGGACCATTTGTGCCATATGGGTCATGTATTAGTAGGTCTAATATCTATGTGAAATAATTATTTTTCCAAAATGGTGTAACTAACTGTTTCTTCTGAGGAATTACTTGTGGAAGCAACATGTAAAGGGGTCTGGCTGACCATCTTGAAGGACAGCTTGTCACTTTATAGCGGCTGGATGAGTATTATACCACTGCTGATGGATGGATGCTATATTCTTTAATGCTGTTGTGCTGATTCCTTGTTTTGTAAACGTACCATTTTAGTGCTGTGGCTTGGATTATAAATTTAAAACCAGGAGCACTATTTTTTTTGTGGTGTTTAGTTTTATTACATGCTTGGCCTGTTTTGAGAAGGGATGATTATGTAAACATTGTGTGGCATTAGCGGACCATTATTTTGTAACGTGGAAGCAGAGGAGTTTAACCCTTTCTTTATTGAGTGCTATTAGACCACCTGTATTTTTAATATTTTTAAGGGGTCCTTGTCCAAGGTGAGCAGCTTGGCTTGCAGGTGAGGAACATACTGGTGGCACTGCACACATGACCTTGTAGATTACTTGTGGGTTTTATTTCTGTGTTTATTGATTGAACGGTGGGACTACTTTTAGTGTGTGTTTGCACGCCTTTTTTTTTTTTTTTTTGTGGTATTTTTTTGATTGTCATGTTTAAGTAGATTACGCTCTTTGTAAGATGGTATATAGGTGTTTTATATTACGCTGAGTTCTTTCACAGAGAATCTAGGATCATACAGTTTTGGATTAAAAATAATTTCACATATTAAACATTATAGGGATAGCACTGCACTTTTTTAGTTATGTTTTGGAGAGCGAGAATATGCATCACTTACCAAATGCTGGCAGGGTCGTCACTGGTTCACTGAGTTTGAAATGGTTGCGGGGGCTGTTTTTTTTTTTTTTTTTCTCATTTTTGGATGCATCGGTCAATGCCTATGTTGATTAGCTGCAGTTGTACATTTTATGATACTGATAAGTTTTGGTTTTCATGCCTAATGCATGTATCCATACTGTGAGCCTGAGTGAAGTGTTAGCAGCAATTTATACTCCCTGATGAACAATATAACAGGCTAACTGCAAATTAGCAATATTTGTGAGATATAATAAAGTAACATGGGGCAAAATGTGCTTTGGTCAGAAAAAAAAACTGTTTCAAAAACAGTCCAAATGACTGAATTAGGGAAAAGCATCCAAGCAATGATGGCTGAACAGTACTCTTAAGTCAGAGCTTACTAACTGGGATAGATGGACAATTAACAGTATATTTAAATTCTCCAAAAATTTAAAAATGAAATTGAATCTTGAACTCTGTGAATTGGGTTCTGCACAATGGTACACCATACATCGGTGGCACTGAAAGCTTAATACCTTGTCCTTCCCAGCTTATGCTTACCTTTCCTCTGCCTCTATTGCTGCAATCACAGCCAGGAGCTGAAGAAATGCTTAGTACTTACAGGTATGGAAGAACATACAACCTGTGTGATTTACTAGGCCAGTCAACAGTGTCACATGGGCAGTCTATAGCGTTGTGTGTGCTACAATTCTGATAAGTCATAGCTCATAAAGAACTTTCCTTTCCTGTCTGATCTCTGCGGATGTTGCATAAAATGTTTCATTCATAAAATCTGAAAAAAGTAAACTAACCACGCATTCACAAATTATGTTTAGGAATGTAAATGTATACTTTTTGTTTTAACTGCCACCATCATCACCTGGAAACTAGCTTAAGGTGGTTCTAAAGGTAGAATGTTTTTACCTTCGTGCATTCCCTCTTGCTGTGTGCCCCCTTCCCAAATACTTACCAGAGTCCTGTATAAATCCAGCACTGTCTCCTGTCTCCCTACTCTCACAAGCTTTGCTATTGGCTCCTGATGCTTTCAGTCAAATCCTGTGAGCAGGACCAAGTTGCTCTGTGTGTGTCAATTTGGCGCACACAGCCCAGCTTGAGCTCGAGCCTGCATTTCTGCCCCCATTATAAGACACAAGTACATATAAGTAGGACATATATATCTCCAATGGTGTTAAAAACAAGATAAAAGCCTAATTAAAAATAGTCATACATCTTTATACATACTAAGTCTCTAAAATGTTGTAGATATTGACACCAGTTGGATTGTAAATGGTATAGGGACTCAAATTATAGGGTCCCTGGAGACCATTATATGTAGGTTGATGCGTTTCGCAGATAACCCGCTTCCTCAGGACTTTGGATCTCCACCAACAGAATGATCACAACAAGAACATAAAAAAAAATTCAGTGTTAAAAAATGTGTATGGAAAAAAAAAAAAGAATTACAAAAATGTTAGGTAAAACAAGAAGAAAAAAATAGGATGCTTGCTTCTGCCCCACTCATTAAGTGACTAATTGTGAGCTCCTGGGAAAGCTGAGGATCCCAAATTGGGGGAGTAGGTAGGTAATGTTCAGCCCATTGGTTGAACAAAAAAACTCAGTGTATACCCAGTATTAGGGTTTAGATACCCCAGTTAATAAACATGATTTTTATATAGTCTTCACTGACTTGTGATTGTTGTGCAGCTTTCAAAAGCTGTGGTGTTATGCCACATCTAAATCTCAAACTCATCCCATTAAAAACACTAGTTATTTTTTCTGGTGTTTAAACAGTGTTTTTCAAATGCAAACTAAATTTTAAAATACTGTCAATGGTAAAAGCTGGAAGTGCTCGCTGGAGGGATTTGTGTTCGTGCTGATTCCTCAAGGCCATGGTACAGTAATTACCATGCACTGTGTCATTTGCCAAAGCTATTACATTATGTTTTCAGGTCAGTAATTCACAAGCAGGTACTGTAAGTGCTTGCACACTATGCTAGAAAATGCTCTGAACTCTAACAGTAGCCTTAAAGGAAAAAGGATAGATCTATCCTCAAACTTACAAATATGCAGCAACATATTGTGTTTATTAATTCCATAGTGCAAGCTATCTTATTCACTTTTGGTTTGGCTGGAGATTCTCAATTTTCTTTTCTTTCTGGCCGGCGCCTATATGGTACAAAACAATTTAATTTATACAAAAATTCTAAAAGATATTCTAAAAAACATGCGGCTAGAGTATAAAATCTAACACCTATAGTTATTGATGTCATTCCATACCGGTAAATGATCTTGGATCAGAAGAAAGGGCACCCAACACATTTCAAAGTCACAGTCTTCTTCAGGGGTGCCATATATACAGTATACAAATAAACTAGAATTGAAAATTGCATATACAGTATATACTCGAGTATAAGAGTTTTTCAGCCCATTTTTTTAGGCTGAACCCCCCCCCGCTTATACTCAAGTGAGCTGTACCTTTCATTACTAAAACAGCACATCTCCCGCTGTGTTATGCATTCTGTTTGGCCGTCCATTATAACAAAGGCGGGTGGCCTCCTTGTCTGTGAACACTGATACAATGCTGGGAAACTATCAGCATTCCGTCTATCACAGACAATGAGGAGGCGGGGCTTCGTTACAATGGACTGCCGAACAGAATGCATAACACAGTGGGAGACCCATGCTGTTTTAGTAATGAAAGGTACGGCTGCAGATGGGCGCAGTGAGACTACAAATAGGAAGTGTTTACCAAGTAGCTGCTGCATTTTCCCACCCTAGACTTATACTCGATTCAATATGTTTTCCCAGTTTTTTTGTGGTAAAATTAGGTGCCTCGGCTCATATTTGGGTTGGTCTATACTCGAGTATATACAGTAAATTTTATATTTTTATATATATATATATATATATATATATATATATATATATATATATATATATATATATATATATATATATAAAATTTTTTTTTTTTTTAAGTGGTTCTAAATTCAACAGTTAATGAATTGAGGTAAAAACTCTGAGTCCTGTCAGCGGTCCAGCGCTGACACGGCTGCAGCTCTAATCCCTTCACTTCCTGGTCTCACAGGAAACTCAAGCAGCAGTGGGAAACATTGACTGCTGCTGCTTGTCGATTCTTGTAAAGAGAGGGAGCCGGAATGTGGTCGAGCTGCACTGTTTGCATCTATGGATGCCCACAGCTCAGCTCCGTAGCGCATCCTCATGAGTGCCCCCATAGCACAAGGCTTGCCATGGGGGTACCCGCAGGAAGGAGGAGCAGACAGCACCGGCAAGGGGCTCCAGAAGAGGAGGTAGGGAACCGCTGTGTTACTACCATTTTCAGAGTAGGCAAATATAACCTTTTATTTTAAAAGTAAAGAATATTGAATTCTGCTTACTGTTTGGGGTTAATACCTGCCATTAAAGTAGCCAGTATATGATTTTCTTTTTGCCCAAAATACATACTTTTTTGTTTTATATTTTTCTCTGCAGACGAAGCTACACAACAAGTCAGTTACATGGGTTGGTACAAACCAATGCTTTTATTCATACAGTTTACTGAAGTTTACCCAAAGTGAAGAAGAATACTCAGTACTTCTAGAAACATGTGACTTGCTTCCACATAACAGTATGGGGAGGCTGGGGGCTTCTTCTCGCTTTATGCAATTGACCAGAAAGGCAAACAAGCGGAAGGAAGGTAAGTATATGCAACTGAGAAGGGTGGCAATTAGACCTTGTTTACACTAAAGCGTACGCCCATGGAGGGCTGTGTTTACCCACAAGGGTGTTCCTTGCATCCCTGTGCAGGCAGTCCCATTGATGTCAAATGGGACACTGCAGCTGCACAGACACTGCCACTTCTGCCAATTTGACATCCATGTGTGAGTGGATGCGTGTCCTTGAACTTAACACAGATGTTACATTGGGAGCAAACACTGTTTCCCAGTTGACATCAGTGGGACTGGAACACCTGTGCATCCCTGTGTAGGTAAACATGGCCTTACATGGAGTATGCATTGATACACCCCCCTGTGAATGAGGTCTTAAGTAAATCTGTTGCTTTACCCTGCTGGGGAAAAGCAGAGGTTCAGTTTAAAGTGTGATCAGTGTATGGTGTTACTCTCGCACTATCTCTGTATGTGAAGTGAGGTAAAAAGGTGATTCAGCTGCTGCAATCACGCAGTAGCTTATCCTACGCTATTATGGTAAGTGTGCATATAGATTAACCGGTTCAATACAGGGCATTTTCACCCCCTTCCTTCCCAGACCAATTTTTAGTTTTCAGCGCTGTCGCACTTTAAACGACAATTGCGCGGTCGTGCGACGTTGTACCCAGACAAAATTTGCGCTATAAACAAAAGAAGAGCGACAATTTTGAAAAAAACACAATATTTTTTACTTTTTGCTATAATAAATATCCCAATTTAAAAAAAAAAAAAACACATTTTTTCCTCAGTTTCGGCCGATACGTATTCTTCTACATATTTTTGGTAAAAAAAAATCGCAATAAGCGCATATTGATTGGTTTGTGCAAAAGTTATAGCGTCTACAAAATACGGGATAGATTTATGGCATTTTTAAAAAAAAAATATTTTTTTTTTTTTTTTTAATAGTAATAGCGGCGATCGTGATTTTTTTTCGTGACTGCTACATTATGGCGGACACATCGGACACTTTTGACACATTTTTGGGACCATTCACATTTATACAGCGATCAATGCTATAAAATTGCATTGATTACTGTGTAAATGTGACAGGCAGTGAAGGGGTTAACCACTAGGGGGACACAAGGGGTTAAATGTTCCTAGGGAATGCTTCTAACTGTAGGGGGTGGGGACGTACAAGGGGAGGAGACCGATCAGTGTTCCGCTGTACTAGGAACACAGATCGGTCTCCTCTCACCTGACAGGACGTGGATCTGTGTGTTTACACACACAGATCCACGGTCCGGCCTGGTTAACGGGCAATCGTGGGTGCCCGGCGGACATCGCGGCCGCCGGGCACACGCACCGGGTCCCGAGCAACGCGGCGGGCGCGCGCCCCCTAGACGGCCGGGAACCCAAGGCTGTCATATGATGTCCACCAAGGATGGGAGATCCCATCTGTGGACGTCATAGGTACATATGTGGGTAGGGAAGTGGTTAAATAGTGCTGCGCTGCCAGAATAAATGTGCTATGTATATCCTGCAAACCAACATAATAAATAAAAACTTATGCAACTTAAAATGAGTAATGCAAAGTGTGCAAGTCAGTGTCAAGGATGTAAAGTGGAGAGAGAGGCTCACAATCTGAGTAAGCGTGGGCTTTTGGATAAGCTAAGACACTGGTTGCTGAAACCTTGTGGCCTGTCTGGCACCCTTGCCACGGAGGAGCTCTAACTCTAGTGCGGGACCAAAAGATTGGCGAGATCAGCCGGCTGGGAAGGACAGACAGTGGATCCCCTGAGAAGAGCAAATGTAAAAAAAAGCTTTTCTAAAGCTGTATTAAGGTGAGAGGCTAGAAAGCACAGAGGTGACACCACGGTGAAAAGGGAAGATAGTACGTCTTCATGTACACATACAGTCAATGGTGAAGGGATGTACCATTAATGAAAAAAGAAGTTTGCACAATTGGAGTAGCTGTCATTCAACCACGTCAAAATGATTTATTTATCACTATATTGTTTTGAGATCTATATCTGTATTCACTATTGCAGATTTGTCATGTGATTAAAGGCCCAACAGCATAGATCTTTTGCAGATTTATTTTGAAATCGCACAGACTTTATTCATTTGTTTTTTATTATTGTCATGTGAATAAAAGTTGAGAAAATATTTTTACTTTTGTCTTTATGCACCAGTAAAAGTCCCTTTTTGGGGTTGTTTAATTGAGATTTTAAAATGACCATCATGTGACTGAAAAAGATTGTTCCACTTGCGTTAGCGTCATATGAATATGGCATTTTGCACATAGTTACATTGGTCATTCCAGTTGAGCCACCTGTGTTCAAAATGCATCAGGGCAGCGGCTCGGCGCGATACCCAGAAGCTAGTGGAGATCACTGGCATAGCGGTGTCTACCACCCAATTTCCAGCTTCTAAAGGGATCCCACAAGTATGGTCTATGCATAGTAAATAACAGAAAAGGTTATACTGCGCCAGCACTCAAAAAAATAAAATACAGCTGCTGGCACTGGAATAGAACTGATTGCATAAGTAAGTGTGATAAAAGTGCAGCGCTAAGATGTGCAAATAAAATGAAAATGCAAGAAAGTGAAATTAATTGCATAAAATCAATCAAAGGTGTGTGTATATATGAATCATACAAACATGATACTGATAACAACATATTTATATATCATAATGTCCATGTGGAAATAAACCTGAAAAAACACAAGAATTCCTGAGGACAATGGTGAGTGACTGAAGTGAAAAAACAGTTCAATGTACGTACATTCAAACGTCTGCTTCTGGAAAGAAGTTAGATGTGCTTTTGTGAAGAATTCCACCGAGAATGGAAATTGAACATCAGAAGTGTAGCCACCACCAAACGCAGTGATCGGGTACTCTTGCCAGATCAAAAGGGCTACTAATGAGCTGCCAAATGCGCAGAGAGACCAGGGCAAATTGGATTCCACGGGAATGGGCATATACAGGAACCGGCATACACGGAACCACCACACATGGCACCAACCCAGAAGAAATGTGACTACTCCAAGTCAGCGTCCAAAATAATGCAAGGCTCAACCAGGTATATATAAATGGAGGGGGATAAACGCCAACATAGCATAAAATCCTTACTAAATGAATTTATTGATTAAGAATTGCACTTGCATCAATTCGGATGGATACAGGCACTGTATATATGTGATCACAAATGAGGATAATAGGAAGCGTAATAACATGGAGCCAGCACAATCCGTCCCAACGTTTCATCCAGTAAGACTTCATCCGTGGTAAAGCCTGTACCCTAGTGTTTTATACAAAGGAATATATGAAAAATGAACTCCAGAGAGTGAGAAATGCTTTAGCTATAGTCCACCTGTAGTAGGAGGCTGGTGAAAGGTACCAGGTACTTCTTTATAGCACTTGTAGCCATGAGCAAATAAAAGCAGACACGAGCTTCCATTTACTTTACCCTCCAGATTTTATTAGAGTTCCTGCCTTGTACTCCTGTCTGCTACTGTCTTCCAGCATGTTGTCTGGTCACTGGAGCTGTTCAGACCATAGTACTAGTACCAGCCCCCCCCCCCCCCCCCAAACACTGCCTGTATCAGTGCTACCACATCTTCATTCTTTTAGAGCTCACCAAAATTTGACTTGACTTTTTTCCCTTGCAGACATACTTTTACATTTGCTTGAAACACTTTTATCCTTTATTTCTTGTATTACATATATTTAATAATCATGGTTTGAGTGCAGATTGTGTGCATTTTACATTTTCTTCAAACCAGTTATTTTAGCTTTAACCGCTTTAGCCCCGGAAGATTTTACCCCCATCCTGACCAGAGCACCTTTTGTGATTCGGCACTGCATCACTTTAACTAACAATTGCGCGGTCGTGCGATGTTGCATTCAAACAAAATTGACGTCCTTTTTTTGCCCACAGATAGAGCTTTCTTTTGGTGGTATTTGATCACCTCTGCGTTTTTTATTTTTTGCGCTATAAACAAAAAAAGCAACAATTTTTAAAAAACTACATTTTTTTACTTTTTGTTATAATAAATATCCCCCAAAAATATATAAAAAAACATTTTTTTCCTCAGTTTAGACCAATGTGTATTCCTCTACATATTTTTGGTTAAACAAATCGCAATAATGCCCCGTACACACGGTCGAACTTTGTTCGGACATTCCAACAACCAAATCCATGGAAAGTTGTCGGAAAATCCGATCGTTCTAAACGCGGTGACGTAAAACACGTACATCGGGACTATAAACGGGGCAGTGGCCAATAGCTTTCATCTCTTTATTTATTCTGAGCATGCGTGGCACTTTGTGCGTTGGATTTGTGTACACGCGATCGTAATTTCCAACAACGGATTTTGTTGTCGGAAAATTTTATATCCTGCTCTCAAACTTTGTGTGTCGGAAATTCCGATGGAAAATGTGTGATGGAGAACACACACGGTCGGAATTTCCGACAACAAGGTCCTATCACACATTTTCCGCATGAGTGTATATTGATTGGTTTGAGCAAAAGTTATAGCATCTACAAAATAGGGGATAGTTTTATGGCATTTTTATTATTATTATTTTTTTTTACTAGTAATGGCAGTGATCTGCAATTTTTATCGGGACTGCGACATTATGGCGGACACATCGGACACTTTTGACACATTTTTGGGACCATTGGCATTTTTACAGTGATCAGTGCTATAAAAATGCACTGATTACTGTAAAAATGTCACTGGCAGGGAAGGGGTTAACACTAGGGGCGATCAAGGTTAATTGTGTTCCCTCTCTGTGTGCTAACTGAAGGGGGAGGGGACTGTCAGATTGCTGTTCATACTTGGTATGAACAGACGATCAGTCTCTTCTCCCCTCAGAGAACCGGAAACTGTGTGTTTACACACACACAGATCCCAGTTCCTCGGTGTGGAACCAGCGATCGCAACTGCCCTGCATAGGCTCCGGGCGGGCGCGCACCCCTAGTGGCCACAGGGCGAAGCGACGTTACATAACAATGTTTTGCCCAGCCGTGCCATTCTGCCGCAGTAAAACTGCGGCTGCTGCTCGGCAAGTGGTTAAATTGTCAATTTACTGTTCCTGACAATTGTGTGTTGTGGCCAAAATGCTTCATTTGCTTAATGCGCTATGTTTAGAAGCTGACAGGATGCAAATGTAGATTTAATTTCTTTTTAATGATATTTTAGCTTGTTTTAGATGATTTTCAGCTGTACAATTTTAAACACACTGCCTACAGGTCTAACCTAGATTAACATCTTAAACTACAGATAAATGCATGCATTATGTAATTTTCTTGTTTTTGTCAGACAGTTGGAGTGTGAATTCTTTGCTTGATGCAGCATACTCTTACCCAGGAGATCAGAGAAAATTGGCAATCCAGTTTAATGAAAAATATGTCTGGTATACACTACTGTGAAAAAAATGCTGTAAATTGAGAATGCTTTCAGAAATAGAAGTGTTAATAGTTTATTTTCAATTAAAAAAAAGTAAATTAATAGAGGAGAAATCCAATCAAATCAATGTTTGTGTGACCAACCTTTGCCTTCAAAATCGCATCCGTTCTTCCGGGTGCACTTGAACACAGTTTTTGAAGGAAGGTTTTCCCGCATCCAATTCGCATGTCAGAAGATTGTGACCGACGCTCTTTGGAGCCAGTTCACACATCTCTGGAGTGGCTCCGGTGCAAATTGCACAGGAGTCCTGTGTGTTTTCAGGTCCAAATTCAGCCAAAAATTTGGACTGAAACGTTGGAGACTCACTGAACCCCCTGCTGTGAGCCGCTCTGTTCCTAAGTATAAAACCCGGCCTCAATGTGACCTATAAACTGTACAACTCAGTTGAACAACAAACAAATCTTTTAGGTGGAGGGAAGTAAAAATAAAATAATATGTTTGCATAAGTGTGCACACTCTTAATCAAATTCTTTTATTGAAGCACCTTTTGATTTTATTACAGCACTAAGTTTTTGGGTAGAAGTCTATCAGCATGGCACATCTTGACTTGGCAATATTTGCCCAATCTTTTTTGCAAAAACACTCCAAATCTGTCAGATTGCATGGGCATCTCCTGTGCACAGCCCTCTTCAGATCACCCAACAAATTTTCAATCGCATTCAGGTCTAGGCTCTGGCCGGGCCATTCCAAAACTTTATTCTTCTAATGGTGAAGCCATTCCTTTGTTGATTTGGATGTATGCTTTGGGTCGTTGTCATGCTGAAAGATTAAATTCCTCTTCATGTTCAGCTTTCTAGCAGAAGGCTGAAGGTTTTGTGCCAATATTGACTGGTATTTGGAACTGTTCAGAATTTCCTCTACCTTGTCTAAGGCTCCTGTTCCAGCTGAAGAAAACAGCCCCAAAGCATGATGCTGCCACCACCATGCTTCACTGTGGGTATGATGTTCATTTGCTTATGTGCAGTGTTGTTATTGTGCCAAACATATCTTTGAATTATGGCCAAAAAGTTCAACATTGATCAGACCATAACACATTTTCCCACATTGCTTTTGGGAGACTTCAGATGTGTTTTTGCAAAATTTGGCTTGGATGTTTTTCTTTGTAAGAAAAGGCTTCCGTCTTGCCACTCTACCCTATAGCCCAGACATATGAAGAATAGACTGTTTTCACGTGTACCACATAACCAGTACTTGCCAGATATTCCTGCAGCTTCTTTTAATGTTGCTGTAGGCCTCTTGGCAGCCTCCCTGACCAGTTTTCTTCTCATCGTTTCATCAATTTGGAGGGATGTCCAGTTCTTGGTAATTTCACTGTTGTGCCATATTTTCTCCACTTGATGATGACTGTCTTCGCTGTGTTCCACGGTATATCTAATGCCTTGGAAATTCTTTTGTACCCTTCTCCTGACTGATCTCTTTTAACAGTGAGATCTCTGTGATGCTTTGGAAGCTTTCTGCAGACCATGGCTTTTGCAGTAGAATGCGACTAAGAAAATGTCAGGAAAGACCTACTAGAACAGATTAACTTTATTTGGGGTTAATCAGGGGCACTTTAAATGGTGGCAGGGGTGTACTGACTGCTATTTAACATGAGTTGGAATGTGATTGCTTAATTCTGAACACAGCTACATCCCCAGTTATAAGAGGGTGTGCACACTTTTATTTTAGTTTTAACCCCCCCCCCCCCCAAAAAAAAAGATTTCAGTTATACAGTTTATAGGTCACATTAAAAGTGGAAAAAGTTCTGAAATGGTTTTATCTTTGTCTTTTTTTTTTTTTTTTTTTTGTCACAGAAACCTGACATTTTACCGGGTGTGTAGGCTTTTAATATCCACTGTAGGTTGTTCCAAAACATCTTTGAGAACCAACCAAAGATCTTCTGTGGATGTAGGCTGCTTCAAATCCTTGGGTCTCTTCATGTAATCCCAGACAGACTCGATGTCAACATCAGAGCTCTGTGGGGATCAAATGATCACTCCTTGTTCTCTACGCTGAAGATGGTTCTTAATGACATTGGCTGTATGTTTGGGGCCGTTGTCCTTCTGCAAAATAAATTTTGGCCAATCACGTGCCTCTCTGATGGTTTGGCATGATGAAGTATCTGCCTGTAAGCCCGGGTTCACACCTATGCGAATTAGATGTGCGTTTCCGCACATCTAATTCGCATAGCAGGAGAATGTGACCGCCTCCCTATGGAGCCGGTTCACATATCTCCGGGGCGGCTGCGGTGCGCACTGCACAAAAACGCTGTGCATCTTTGGCTTCGTTTCAGGGCCGAATTCAGGCATAGAATCGTCCCTGATTCGTCCCTGAAACGCTGAACAGGGACGCACAGCGCTCCTGTGCGGTCCGCAGCGCATTATGGTGTGAACCCGGGCTAATGCTCAGTATTGACAACACCATTGGTCCTGACCAAATCTCCAACTCCATTTGCAGAAATGCAGCCCCAAACTTGCAAGGAACCTCCACCACGCTTCACTGCTGCCTGCAGACACTCATTATTGTGCCACTCGCTAGCTCTTTGGTGGACAAACTGCCTCTGCTATAGCCAAATATTTCCAATTTTTCAGTCCAGACAGTCCAGAGCACCTGCTGCCATTTTCCGCAACCCAGTTCCTATGTTTTCATGTTTACGGGTCGCATAGACTTGTTTACTCATCAGAGGTATGGCTTTTCCTTGCAATTCTTACTTGAAGACCACTTCTGGCTAGATTTCTCCGGACGGTAGATGAGTGTACCTGGGTTCCACTGATTTTTTTTTTGCCAGTTCTGTGCTGATGGCACTGCTGGACATGTTCTGATGTCAAGGGACGTAAGCATGATGTCTTTCATCTGCTACATTAAGTTTCCTTGGTCAACCACTGTGTCTACGGTCTTCAACGTTGCCCATTTCTTTGTGATTATTCAAAAGAGCTTGAACAGCATATTTTGAAATTCCAGTCTGAGTTTGAAATCTTTGCCTGGGAGAGACAAAGTGTAACTACCTTTTTGTCTCTTGTTGCTGTGCTCAGTCTAGCCATGGTGTATGACCTGTAAATGGAAGCTGTCTTCGGCCGGGTTCACACTGGTACGACACGACAGTCGTATGACTGTGGATCCGACTTTGCCCTGCGACTTGAAGTCCAACATGCGTCGGACTTCAATGAACAGGGATCCGACTTTGATCCCCGACAATACCAGTTATCTGGTATGAATCTTTAGGGGGAACTCCATGCAAAATGTAAAAAAAAAAACAAAACGGCATGGGTCCCCCCCTCCAGGAGCATACCAGGCCCTTCAGCCTACTATGGATTTTTAGGGGAACCCCACGCCAAAAAAATGGCTTGCGGGTTAAACCAAAATCCATTCCAGACCTTTGAGCACGCAGCCTGGCAGGTCAGGATAGGGGGTGGGGACGTGCGAGTGGCCCCCCCCTCCTGAACCGTACCAGGCCTCATGCCCTTAACATGGGGGGTGCTTTGGGGCAGGGGGGTCCTCGGCCCCCCTGCCCCAAAGCACCTTGTCCACATGTTGATGGGGGCAAGGGCCTCTTCCCGACAACCCTGGCCATTGGTTGTTGGGGTCTGCGAGCAGGGAGCTTATTGGAATCTGGAAGCCCCCTTTGACAAGCGGGGGGCCCCAGATCCTGGCCCCCCACCCTATGTGAATGAGTATGGGGTACATTGTACGCTTACCCATTCACGTAAAAAAAGTGTCAAAAATAAAAAGCAGTACACAGGTTTTTAAAGTAATTTATTAGGACAGCTCCAGCATCTCTTCCAACTTCCTCTCCGGCTCTTCTCCCTCTTCTGGTGATGTCTTCTACTTCTGCCGGGTCTTCTAGCCTTCTCCATATCTTCTCCCTCTACTCTTCTGTTGTTGATTCAACGCTCTTTCAGGCTCTAATGCTAGGTGCGTGTTGTGCCACTACTTATGGGGCGGGGTCACTGGGTGATGTCATATGGATGCCCTGCCCTCTTTTGACGTCACCCGCCCCATCATGCACCGGGCGGTGATGTCATAAGGGCCGGGACCTCTGTATGATGTCATCCAGTGACCCTGCCCCATGTTAATACAAGTAGTGGCACACCGCGCAGCTAGCATTTGAGCGGGAGAGGGCGTCGAGTCAACATCGGAAGAAGAATGGAGGGAAAAGACCCGGCAGAGGCAGAAGACCGCGGACAGAGGGAGAAAAACCGGAGGGGGATAGAAGACCCGGCAGAGGCAGAAGACATCGCCAGAAGAGCCGGAGAGGGGTGAGGAGGTCGGAAGAGACACCGGAGCTGTCTCAACAACTTACTTTAAAAACCTGTGTACTGCGTTTTATTTTTGACACTTTTTTTTTTTTTAGGTGAATGGGTCGGGGTACAATGCACCCCATACTCATTCACATAGGGTGATCGGCTGGGATCTGGGGGCCCCCTTGTTAATGGGGCTTCCAGATTCAGATAAGCCCCCGCCTGCATAACCCGACAGCCAACGGCCAGGGTTGTCGGGAAGATGCCCTTGTCCTCATTAACATGGAGGCAAGGTGCTTTGGGGTGGGGAGCGGAAGGCCACCCTGCCCCAAAGCACCCATCCCCCATGTTGAGGGCATGCGACCTAGTATGGTTCAGGAGGGGGCGCTCATCCCCACCCCCTTTCCTGACCTGCTGGGCTGCATGCTCGGATAAGGGTCTGGTATAGATTTTGGGGGGAACCCCACAATGTGTTTTTTTTTTTTTTTTTTTTTTTTTTTTTTGCATGGAGTTCCCCTTTAAGATCATCAGAGCACAAGTCACATGCCAAAGTCGGATCAGTCAAGATGGCAATCCGACTTTAGTGATATTCAGTGGGCTCAAGTAGGATCAAAGTCGGACCAAAGTAGTGCAGGGAGCATTTTCAAAGTCGGACCGACTTGTGTCAGACCGGTTAAGACAGCTCCCCTAAGGAAACCTTGATTATCACACGTCATGCAACATGAGCTCCCAATGTGAGCATTTGTCGTAAAACTGAACCCTCAACCTCACCTTTAGTAGCAGAGTTTGGCTGTTCCTCACAGTTTTAAGCCTCCTACACAGCTGTTTCTGTTTCAGTTAATGATCATGTTTCAACCAACCTATGACATTTATGATTTTTCGCACCTGCTTGGTATAATTGAGTAATCATACGCCTGTCTCAAATCCTACACCAAATATTGTTTTGGTTAAATTTTTTTTCCTTCTGTTCACTCACGTTTTGTAAATTTGATAAAAATAATTAAAATATACATTTTTGAAAGCATTCTTTATAGCTTTTCTTACACCAGCCTAAAACTTTTGCACAGTAATGTATATGCAGCTAATTTTCCATTTGCACCCAGGCTCAATTCACAATTGAGCTTAAGTTATAGGTTTGTATTAATATAATAAGTAATAGGCCTATCTAGTGCTCAAATCGCTAGTAGCAATGTGAAACGAACGGTTGCCAGCTTGTGAAAGCATCTGATCAAGCCTGTCTCGCTTTACCATAGGAGATATCTGGGGTCTAATAAACCTCAGATATCTTAAAAAAGAGGACCTGTCATCGCTCATGCTATCACAAAGTTGTTCATACCTTGTGATAGCAATAAAGGTTCCGTTCCAGCAACCAGATCGTTAAACGAATTGTAATTCGTAATCAATATTTTAAGCATTCTTAAATACTGTACTGTATTCTGAAAAAAAATGTCTAAACACAACTCCAACTCGATAACAATGTTTTAATTTGCATAAGTACAGAACACCAATATAAACAACAAAAATCCTGTGCTGTACAATACAATGCAGTACAGTGCCTTAAAAGTAAGAGCTGGTTATAAGCCAGAGTGGTCATTAAACAGGCGTGTCGTTAAACAAGGAGAGTCTGTACAATGTCAAAAAAATAAAATACATTTAAAAAAAAAATGTACGTGCCCCTCACGTAGGTCCCACGTGCATATGTAAAAGGTAATCGCACCACACATGTGAGCTATCTGTGCAAATGTCAGAGCAAGAACAATAATTCTAATTTTAAAATGTGGCATGTTGGGTAGCTACTCTGTGTAACCTCATCTCTTATGTTTTAACAAAAAAAATATTATATTGTGTTTGTGTTCACGAAGACTCATTAAAGTGTATTTTGCCTGAAAATGTGTGCTTAATAAACCCTTTTGCAAATATCATGCAACATAAAAAAATTGCAACAACCATTTTATTCTCCAGTTCAGGAGGCGCTACTGCCACCTTCTGACACATTGTTTTTTTTGTTTGTTTTTTTCCACGTATTTATTTTTTTATTGCGGGACTGTTCTGTTACAGTCCTCCCTGCCCAACCTCTGCAGCCCAAGTTAAAAGTGGCGCAGCATGTGAACAGTCTTATCAGGCTGTAATGTTAAAATACCGAGGGTGAAGGGGTTGGGGGGCGGTTAATACCACTGCTTAGCCATCTGTTTTTACTGCTCCCCAGCCGCCAGTGTGAAAAACCCCATATGTTAGAGTTAGTTTTAGTTTGAAATTGCTATCAGTGATTACAAAATTTAAATCTGCAACGAGATAGATCTGTCTATATATGTGAACTAGTCTGTTTCTTTCAAGATGAATAAACATGCAGGGAAATGGCTTCCTTTTAATTGTAGTGACAGTTGTCTAGTTTGACAATTGAAATGTGCCTTCATTTAATAAGAATGAGCTTACGTCTGTGTCAACATGAAAATATCTAATTCTGACAGCTTAATTTCAGGGCTGTGTTGCTGGACGTGATTTTTTTTTTTTTTGTTTTTTTGTTATGGGCTTCAAACTAGTTGGTTTTGTTAACACTGTTCATTTACAGCCAAACTATTCTCTCAGGGTCTTCTTGCCTACAGTGGATTATCTGGTTTCAGGCTAATTTTGTATATGTTTGTAAAAGATTAGTGAAAAATGGCTTGTAAGTAATTAAAATGGTTTACCTTCCAAGATCAACTGCATTCAACAATTCAACACACAGCTTGCTACTGTACTTAAAAAAATAAATAAAGTAACAAAGGACCTTTCATTCTATTAAGAATAATGCTTAAAGCCCATCTTGAGGTATACATAATCCCTCATGCCTCCCGATGCACCCCTTCTTTCCCATTCCCCCCATCAAAAAAGCAGTCCTCTTAATGTTCTCCAACTACCTGAACTTGCTTCCAGAAGTTGGGATCCAGTTTTAGCAATGCCATAGCTTTTAAGCCCGAGAGTAGCCTACCTCTATGCTGCCAGTAGGAAGCCTCCACAATACCCAGCCAGCAATGTCGACACACAAAGAAGACCCTCCTTCTCTGCCATAGGAAAAATTGACTCCGGATGGGTTTAGGTAAGTGAGGTTGGCTTTTAGGTTGTTTTTTTTTTTTTTTCTTTTCAAGCCAGCGACCAGTTAGCGGGTGGGAGTTAGGTTGTGTGTGTGTGGTGGAGGATCTGCACAGAAATTTTTTGAGATACAGTATTGTCAATGTGTATTAGCGTTTATCCCATTACCTGCAGGCAGCTGCTTCTGGTAAAGTTTTTTTTCTTTTTTACATAGCTGCCAGTAAGTAACCACCTACAGTTAATAGGATACACGGCATTACACATAACAAATGCATTTGGTGCTGTATCCCCCCCTACAGTTTTAACCAGCATGAATCCAAATCTCCTGCCAATACATTTAACCCCACAACACGCCTCCGATTAATGGGAAACCTCCAAGGCTTGCAGTCTTGTTGAAATGGTGAGCCTCACAATACTTTATACCTGCAACTGTTTCTCAACAAGACTTTTAGAGATTGCCCAGTTTTTTGAAGGCTTGTTCACAACTGCTTTTTTTTTTCTCATTTTTTAAGGATTTTTAGTGTAAATATTCTCTGGACATGAATAATACTAGCACCCTGTGGATCTACCCCCAGTGTTTTGGGTTTAGGTGACAAATACAACATTGTATTGCAATTTTATTTAAGCTTTTTCCAAATACATTTCCAATTGTATGGCTTTGTCTTGGAAGTTTTTAGAGTGATGTAAAGAGATTTACATGTTTTTTTTTTTCTTTTGAGGCAAGTTTATTTCAGGCAAAATGGTAAAAATATAGCTTTAGCAGTCTGTCTGTCAGTTCAAAGTTGGCCTTTTGTCATCTAGATAATCTTTGTTTTTCTTTGGAGAAGAGAAATTTGTTGAATGCTAGCCGAACATTGGCCATCTGTGCTCTTTATTCTCAGTGAGCACAGTGAGTGTTGTTATCTGAAAGTAGCATATGTGTGTTAATTTAAATTGTGAGTACTGGCTGGACAAGTTATTGGAGCATGCCACATCCAGTGAGTGTACTGAGATCACCTGTTACTTTGCAGCACATTCCAAGATGTACCATATTCCTAGATGCACACCATTAAAACTGGTAATGAAAACATTACATTTGAAATTACAGTAAATGTTTACTGCCTCTAAACAGTGATTTGTTTACATTCTACATATAGGTGACCCTATGGGCAGAATGAGGCACGAGCTTACAATATCTCCCGATTAATCATAATAACCTCTATCATGTGCACATAATGTATGTATAATCATTTCAGAACTTTTTCCACCTTTTAATGTGACTTATAAACTGTACAACTCAGTTGAATGCTATAGGTCCCCTAACATGAGGGAGGAGGGGGATCTCCTATCACAAGTTGGATTAGCAGCAAGGATGGGAAATGTTATAATGGGGGTTTTTAAGATATTTTAAGGTATTTTAAGATACCATTATATTAAAACGGAATTTTAGTTCTGCAAATAAACAATGGTGCAATTTGCGGTTGTCTTGAAGACCTGAAAGACCATAAAGGAAAGAACATGCATATATGCAACAACAATAACTGCAATAAGGCACAAGAAGTGTCACTTAAAGCTCAAGGCACATTCTTCCTGTGGTAAAAACTGGATCGAACAAACCCAGGTAAGCAAGTTCAGTCTCCAAAAGGCAAGAGGAAAACAAGTTCTGTGATGGGTCTGAGGAAAGCCTTTACAGTTCCTTGTCTGGCAACTTTCACCTCCACCTTGCCTACCATACCATCATCGCTAGGAATGGTCTTTACAATGAGTCCCATGGGCCAGTGAATATTTTTTTTTTTTTTTTTTTTTAGCAGAACAAGGTTTCCAAGGGGGTTAGGGTTCAGATGTTGCCATTTTCTGCATCTTTTCAAAAGCGAAAGATACTCCATCATCCAACGACTCCAGAAGCAGTTGGTTAGGTTTTGTACTCTCTTCCATTGCCCAGGGTAAAAGTTCCCTGCTTTAAAGTCTCCAGGTGGAAAAGGAACAGACACAAGCATCTGGGTAAGAGTAGTTGGAGTAATAATGATTCGGGACTCTGGATCTGTAGATACTGCAACAAGTGGTCTTGAATTGATTATGGCGGACACTTCTGCCAGAAAGGCAGTTAAACTCTCATGAGTAAGCCTTGTGGAGTTCAAGTCCATTAACAGTATCCTATGTGTAATGCCTATCATTCTCTCCCATGAGCCACCCATGTGGGAAGGAGGAGGATTGAAAATCCAAGTACAGCTCTTTTCAGCTAAAAAGTCCTGGATTGGCTTCGAACTGTGTAACTCTCGGCAGGCTCCAGTAAAGTTGGTACCACAGTCAGATCTTAATGACTTCACTGGCCCTCTGATAGTAAGGAATCACCTTAGAGCATTGATAAAACTCAAAGCCTCCATGGATTCTATAACTTTGATATGTACTGCATGCACACTTATGCAGGTGAATCGCACTACCCATTGTTTGCTATTTGCTTGGCCACCTTGGGTTCTGCGTGCTATTACCATCCATTGCCCCAAAACATCTAGACCAATGTAAGTGAAAGGTGGGTCAATACTTAGCCTTTCAGATGGCAAATCTGACATTTGCTGTTGCTGGTGTTTCCCTCTTAGTTTGCGGCATGTGACACAGCTGAGCAGTATAGTTGAAATCTGTCTTTTTTTTTTTTTCTCAAACAATCCAAAGCCCTGCGGCTTTTATGGCACCCTCTGTGAAATGTCTACCTTGGTACCTAACCCTTTTCATGGTAGTGCCGTATGAGCAAGGTGGAGAGAAGAACATCATTCAGGGATACACCTTGATGCTTGGCACTGGAGTCAAACACTACCCTGATTTTCTTTGGCTTAAGTGGGTGATACACTCCGAAGAAAGGCAGATACCAGCACTAGTCATGTTCTAGAAGAGGTGGAGCTGGCTCAGCATTATCATTGTCAAAGATCCTTTTTGTAAAGGCAATGAAATGTTTCTTCATTTCAGGCCTGTTCTTTAGAGTTCGCTGACATGAGTTTAATCTAGATGAAGCTTGTTCACGATTGTCTGACTCTTGTAGCACGAAGAGGTAATGGTGCAACACAGTTGTTAGATTCATGTTTGAAGAATTCACTGTCCATTGTTGCGATGAACTCTCTATCTTCAACTGGCAAAGCTATTCTGTTGTCATCACGTGTAGTACAAAACACTGTGCTACCTAAGTTGTCATCACAGGGGATGGGAGTAACCTCAGATACCTGGATGATGTCAATAGGCTTTTCCTTTCCTTCATAATGATGCAGGGCATTGTCTGAAGGGAGATGCATGCCCATTCCTTAACACGTGAGTTTTGAAGTAGTTGATCTCAGATGGTGTATGCATTCTATTCCAGCATACATCGCTCACTATTACCCAGCCTAGATCAAGTCTTTGTGCATATGGTTTGTTGTCAGATCCATTGCACTGCTGGTGTACTCTATGTACTCTGAAAAGGACCCTTCCCAGCAAGACTAAGATTTCAGCATCCGTGTGCATTGGACGTATATCAGTAACCATGTGCCTTAAGTGGGGATAGTGATACGCAGCTTCTGGAGTAGGTATTTCTTCCCTGTTTGGTATTTGGTCACACTCAACTAATGTTGGCAAGGGTATGCCCTTTTTTGCCTTGATATGGGAGACCATGAACCCATTAGCCCTTCTGCCAGAGGTTTCTACACAACCAGAACAGGTGTTGAGAGTATATGGTGTTGCATATCACTTGCCAAAGGTCTCAAAGAATTTGGGTTTAACCAGGGATCTGTTGCTCTGCTCATTTATTATGGCATACATCGTGGTAGCTTTCTCATGTTGATCCTTTTGGATATATTTTGACTAGACCTACCTTGGCACAGCATTTGTGGTTTAATCCCTCTCCACAAACTTCAATACATGAAGAAGAAACGATTGTAATGGCTGGAACATAGCTTTGTTGCTCCTCGCCATGATTTGATGCAGAGTTTAATGTAGATGGCTGCTGTGGATTGTTTGGAAGTGGAGCAGGATGCATAGCTGTAACGTGTTTGTCACTACTGCAATCTGAGCACTTGGTGACAACCTTACAATTTTTTAGCAAAATGGTTATAGGAAGCACAGCACCTATAGCATATTCAAAGTTTCTGGAGAATCTCCCATTCTTGGACAGTCTTTGCCCTACGCCCACAACATTTCTTAAGGGGGGGGGTTTCTGTGAATAGAGCAATGATGATTAGGATCATTATCTCTATCACCCGAATCAATCTGGTGAGCAGAGAGGATACGTGAGGTGAAATATCTTTTTAGCAGATACAGCTCTATTTTAAGTCTCTGTTTAGCTGCTTTATTATACCTTAATGATGATGATGAGGCAGGCAAGCTAGACTCAATGAAGCTAAAGCTGGTATCATTTCTCATCCAGGCTTGTTCACTGATGAACCTGCAAAATTATGAGGATGGAGGGAATGATACATTAGTCTTTTACATCTTGAGCCCTGTTCATGCCCATTTCACTTGTAGGTGATATGGCAGTTTAGACACCATTGGATTCACACCTTGGGTGGTGTCCAGGTAGCTCAGCCCAGGTAAACTAGGGTCTGCCTTTTCCAACTCTAGCTCTGCGAGGAGGTCGCTTAGTTCTTGAAGCTTGCGATTGATCTTTGCTACCTATTTTTTGGCAAGATTTGCAGTCTCTTGAATAGAGTGCTGTCTATGGCTTCAGAACTACCATAGGTTTGCTCAAGTCTTGCCCATGCAGCAGCAAGACCTGTATCTGGGCAGTCAACATGTAATGCTCTCAGTCTTTTAACACGATCTGCAGATTTTAGCCCCAGCCACTTTATGAGCAAATAAAGTTCCTCCTTGGCATTAAGGTTTAAATCAACAATAGCAGCTTTGAAGGTTCATCTCCAAGCCCTATAGTTCTCTGGATAGTCGTCAGACCTTGAGAGGCTAATGTTAATGAGCTTGTGGCGAATCATATATCTGGCAAAGTCAGACAGGTCTGATCTCTAACTCTCCCTCTTAGGTGCCGAAGTAACTTGTGGGACCCCTTGGGGGTGAAAGTTCTTTGAATAAGTGTGAGGTTTACCAGGATAAAATGAGGTTGCAAGAGCATTTATCTTAGACTGTAAGACTTTTGCAGACCTCATTGCAAACACTATGCATTAGCACATATTAACTGGTGCATTCAATTGGATCTTCCATTTCTGCTGGAAAGAACAGTCTTAGTACAATCTCCCATTGCTTGTTCAAGGACCCTTAGCCTTGCCAGGGCAGCTGCTTCCTCCCTTTCAATTTGCAGAATCTTTATTTGGGATTCTGGTGTTCTGCCAAGAAAGTTCCGCTCGGCGGATAAGGACCCCCCTCTACTGCGCAGGCGCTGCGCCTGCGCAGTAGGATCCGGCGGAAATAGCCGAAGGGGAATAGGTCCAAATCAGCTGTACACGGCGCCTGTAAGAGGGCCCCTTGCGGGCTCGCTTCGCTCGCTACGCTTCGGGCACGGCCTCGCTTCGCTCGGCTCTTTTAGATTCCCCTCTAGGTCCACTTGGATGGTAGGGAAGGAACCTGGACCCAGAGCGCAGGCGCCGTGTACAGCTGATTGTCGATCTTGAGCTTCGGCTATCTCCGGCGGGTGTTAGTAGTTCGTACTGCGCAGGCGCTGCGCCTGCGCAGTACAGGGGGGGAACTTATCCGCCGAGGGAACTTATTCGGCAAGACACCGGCTTTGCTTGGTGAGCTGCCATCTCTGCTTGGCGAGCATCCAATTCGGCTTCCTTTCTGGAAAAGGAGCTTCACACTTTGCTTCCAGAATTGCTCGGGCCTCTATTAGCCTGTCACCTAAAGTTGAGCTTCTGGAGTGAGAGGATCTAGAAGAACGTGCTGTGAACTTAGTAAATGTGGATTTATGAGATCTGGTCTCCTGCAGTTGACCGATGCGGAGTTCTGCCTTATCCTTAGCATCTTCCACTAAGAGATCTTTGTTGGTTTAGTTCATCTGTCCTAGTCAGTTCTGCTAAATAGCCTTCTATATTAGAGTTCTTTAGAAAAGCGTTCTATTTAGCAGACAGACGCTGGTAGCGTTCATACACCGCAGTTATGTAATCTGTAGAGTTTCTTAATTCAGCAGGTTGAGTGATGCGTGGCAAGACTGACATACAGTATGTAGTTTTGTCCCAAATATCTGCAGATTGTTGAACTCTCCTCCAGTGGTTTTGCAGTTTTCTCTTAAGTTTCTGTGTTGGTATTATTGTGCGTTTGGGTCTTGCACTCTGCTCTGCGATAGCTGCAGAATCTGCTCCCTGTACATCTGTGTGGTCAGAGGCATGATGTGTCTGTGTTGATTCAGTGTTAAGAGTGCTCGGAGCCTTGTCAGGGCTGGCTCAGCCCTTCCTTCTCTGAGCTGGCCGCTCAGCTGTCAGCTAATTGCCAGCTCTTATCTCTCTCCACAGTTAACCAGCTGTTGTGGATCTGCTCGTCAGTCCCGCCTACTTAAAGATCTCCAGCTCACTTTATTCCTGCTTTCGCCTTGGTCACATCACAAGAAACCATCTCCTGCGTTCCTGTTTAAAGACTGGCTTTGCTGACATCCCTTCTGGCTCCTTATCCTGCTTGCTGTTCCTCTACTTGGATCCCTGACTTCTGGCCTGGCTGATTACCCGATCCGGTTACTGGACTCTGGCTATTCTTTGACTACGCTTACTCTATTTACCTTTTTATTTTTATTAATAAACAAGTTTGATTTTACTGTACTTCTGTCTTGGCCTGGTTCATGGTTTCTGACACTTGTCTAGACATTCTTTTCAAGTTTTGCAAAAAATGGTTACTGTCTCTTTAAGAAGAACCGCAGCTTAGACAGGTGGGATAACAGTCCAATGCAGACACAGTTTTCAACATTCACAGATGAAGTGCAGTAAGCTTGTGCGACCATGTGCTTTCACAAGTTGGCGGATGGCACTGAGCTTGATTGCAGATTAAACATACACATCTACGCAGTAGGCTGTAGGAATTCTACCACGTTTACTATTCCGACTCCAGCTGTTGTAATAATGACTTATCCCTTGCTGAGACCTTTATGCCTGGCCTGTATAAGCCGACATAATCACTGCGGACCGTTTTTATCAGATGGCTGAACTCGCCAAACGCATCCTTTCCATCAGTGTAGGTTTTATTGCAAGCAGGAGGCATATAAGATTACAAAATGTGGGAGATGATTAAAAGATGACATTTGAAGGTTAAAACATGGTAATGTGTTCCCAGATGCGAGCAGATTGCATGAAAGGCCTATACAAGTGGCCATCTGTTATCCCATTAAGACAGTGTAACAGGTACAGGATATACATCACAATATGGGAGGGGACACGGATAATAAAACAGAAAAGGATGGTGCTATAACCAAAATAACCACAAGATGGCAATATAGTAACCAAATATATAAACATACCATAACTATGCTTTATATTATATCTACATACAAGTGTAACAGCACAAGTAGTCATTAAAATACTGGACCAGGCAGGTGCCACCTCAGGTCTATAGTTTAACCACTTGCTGACCGGCTCACGCCAATTTTACGGCGTCAAAGTGGTTCGTTCCCATGAATCGCCGTATGGTTAATTCTGTACCTTTTTTTTAAAGGCCAGGCGAGAAACCTGATGCATGTGGCAGGTGGGCACGATCACCCTTTGCCGGCCACCCGTGATCGCGTGTACAAGAGCAAGAACAGGGATTTGTGTGTGTAAATGCACAAATTCCTGTTCTGTCAGGGGAGAGTAGACATTTGTTCCTACTAAGTAGTAACAATGATATGTCTCCTCCTCCAGTCAGTCACATCCCCATACAGTTAGCGTTTCTAACTAGGGAACAGATTTAACCCCTTGATCACCCCCTAGTGTTAACCCCTTCCCTGCCAGTGACATTTACACAGTAATCACTGCATTTTTGTAGCACTGATCGTTTTATAAATGTCAGTGGTCCCAAAAATGTGTTGGAAGTGTCCAATCTGTCCATCGCAATGTTGTAGTAGTGCTAAAAATCGCAGGTCACCGCCATTACTAGTAAAAAAATTAAAAATGCTATAAATCTTTCCCATAGTTTGTAGATGCTATAACTTTTTCGCAAACCAATCAATATACGCTTATTGCGATATTTTTTAGAAGGAAAAAAAAAAAAAAAATGTTGAATATATATTGGCCTAAACTGAGGAAGAAATTTGTTAAACATTTTGGGGATATTTATTATGGCAAAAAGTACATTTTTTAATTTTTTTTTCAAAATTGTAGCTTTTTTTTGTTGTTGTTTTAGAGCGCAACAAATAAAAACCGCAGAGGTGATCAAATACCACCAAAAGAAAGCTCTATTTGTGGAAAAAAAAAACATTAATTTTGTTTGGGTGCAGCATTGCATGCCTGCGCAATTGTCAGTTAAAGCGACGCAGAGCAGTATCGCAAAAAAATGGCCTGGTCATTAAGTAGCCAAATCTTCCAGTCTAAGTGGTTAATATATGATGGCAGCTGCCCAATCCTAGTATTGGTTAGCCTGCATGACTGGGGACACACTGTGAATGCAGGGTATCACTGATCGCTTAACTACAACTCCCTTCCTTTATAGTGTGTTGATGCAAAGAGCAACACTGATGTCGTCATGTCAGCACGGCTTTCTGCATCTTCGAGGAACAGCCACCTCTGTAGAAGATGGAAGAGGATCGACATGTCACATGACCTCTTAAAGTTGAACTAACTCTAACCCACTCTTTCCTATCTTCTTAAAGACTACTTTTAGTCAAAACATTAAAAAAAAAATCTGCATAAGCAACAGTACTTACAATAGATGCGAAGTGTTCCTTGTGCTGCTGACTGCGGCTTTAGTTGAAATTGGCCGTTCTTTGATTCCCCCTACCCCTGCATCTAAAAACTTTTGGTGCAGGCGTTAATAGAGCCGCCAAGAGATCTGTCGCAGGCACTCGAGTGCTGATGATGCACACCCTTTTCACCCCCACCCCACCTCCCATTCATGGAAGCTGTTGTATAGCTTCAATGAATGAATACCGAGCTATGAATGGATGAGACAGACCTTTCAATTATCTGCCCATCTTCCATTCATAGATTGCTATTTACTCATGGAAGCTATAGTACAGTTTTTATGAATGGAGTAACAGGTAAGTGGGGTTTAAAAAAAAATGCTGGGGGGGGCGGGGGTTCCCTTTTTATGAGAATATAAATATTTGAATGTCCATAGCATGGTCACAGTTCTACGTTAACCTTAATAATTAACCATAACCAATAAACATTGCTTTTTTATTAGGTTGAAAAGAACCACCACAGCACAAATGTATTGTCGAAATTATGTGAAGCCACTTTATCTGGATGTCAGCCAGGCACAACCTTCTCATGAGCAGAGGTCAGCAATGGCCTCTATAAAGCTCTCCTAACATCGCATTACAGATGTTACCTTTATAGCAATTCTGTGTATTCAGTTGATGGCTACAGTACAGAGGGGGGTTCATTGTTTAAAAGCCTATTTAAGAACTACACAAACTACATTTGATTTTTGGTGGAATAAAATTTTAACAGAATCTTTAGTGTACCTAAATTGTGGTTTAACAGATTAGTAAGGCAAGCAGACTTTGAGCAGTAAGCCAAATGCCTATCTCAAAGTTCTGTGGCACTCTGTTCCAGATTTTTAGGCCTGGAGGTCAGCATTTTAGGTTATATGACCTGTAACAGTTGTGCATTATGGGCATAGATGTCAGTTGTCTATTGGAAGTTGCTTTAGCTTCAAGACACCTGGTGCAGAACCCGTAACACAGCTAGACTCCTTTTTTACAGCTGAAGAAAGTGATGGATAATTTTACTGCCCAAAGTTTGCTGTCCTCTGCTTTCCTCTAGCTTGGGTAATCCATTAAAGTGATCTGCTTTTCAGTTTGTTCGCTTTAAGTGCATTTCCTTTGTAGGTTCTAAAAGATGGAGAGTAACTTCAGCACTACAGGATAAAATAGCAGTGATTACCTCCATAATGGACAATTCTGACATAATCTGAGTTCTGTTGTTTCTCAGTCATTTTGAAGCTGTTTAGGTTGCAGGTTTTTTGCTGCAGTTGAGGAAAATGAGAAGGAAGCATTATTGTAAAAGGTCTGAGATCCGCACTTTGTTTTGTCAGGATCTTTATAAAGTCAAAATGTACTTCAAATTCCATAGTCTATCTTGAGAGCTAGCAAGAAAAGGGTGGCTATGTTTCTAAATACATTGGGACCATAGATAACAAATGTAGCCACCCTGTAACAGGAAGTCAGATTGCAACATAAAAAAGGAATGTGAGGGAGTCTGAGAACAATAGAAGGTACTTTTTTTGACTATATACTTGAATATCATTTTTTCAACCAGTGTTTAGTGTCACTTTAACTTCACATATTTTCTAATTCTAATGGCACATAAGTTTACAATTTACCCTGAAATGGGTTACACATATGATTTACATATTATGGATGATAACTCTCGACTCACTCTTCTTGATGCTTATATCTTCATTTTTACTCATACCAAAATATTGCTGTAGGATACATTGCTACATCCTGTGAGAGTGATGAGATTGCAAACTGTCATGGATTAAAACAGTTAAAACTGTTTAAGTTGTTAGACTTTGAACATTTCTTTTTACGTAAAATTAATATTTTTAGTCAGAACTGATGGCATTTGTTATGCATACCCAAGTGTAAGCGTACAGTTTGTTCTTGGGTCCTCCAACTGTGACTTTTTTGAATGATTCGCAGGGGCATCCTCTAGGTATAGCACAGCAAATAGTTTCCAGAGATGCATGTATTTGAGGAAATTCATAGAACAGTAGTTTGTGGAACATGGTGTGCAGTGACATGGCGATGGCCAATGCAGAAGTACAGTGCCTTGAAAAAGTATTTGTACCCCTTGAAATTTTCCTCATTTTGTCATGATACAACCAAAAACTTAAATGTATTTTATTGGGATTTTGCGATGGACCAACACAAGTGGTACATAATTGAAGTGGGAGGAAAATGATAAATGGTTTTCAATGTTTTTTATTCTTTATTTTTTTAATACAAATATCTGAAAAGTTTTGGCGTGCATTTGTATTCAGCCCCCCGAGTCAATACTTTATAGAACCACCAGTCTTTTTGGGTATGTTCCCCCCAGCTTTGCACATCTAGAGTGGAATTTTTGGCAATTCTTCTTTGCAAAATATCGCAAGCTCTGTCAGATTGGATGGAGAAAGTCTGTGAACAGCAATTTTCAAGTTTTGTCACAGATTCTCTATTGGATTTAAGTCTGGACTTTTGACTGGGCCATTCTCACACATGAATATGCTTTGATCTAAACCATTCTATTGTCGCTCTGGCTGTATGTTTTAGGGTTGTTGTCCTACTGGAAGGTGAACCTCCACCCCAGTCTGAAGTCTTTTGCAGACTCTAAGGTTTTCTTCTAAGATTGCCCTGTATTTGGCTCAATCCGGCTTCCCATCAACTCTGACCAGCTTCCCTGTCTCTGCTGAAGAAAAACAAAGTGATAGATCACCTGGGTAAACCATGAATTGTTGCCAACTTCCCTATTGAGTAGACACAATCAAAATTACCCCCTGGTACTAATGGGACTTTAAGGGCAACTGAGAAAGACACAGAGTACTATAAAAAGTCAAACTTTAATGGTACAAATATAAAAGGTGTATACATCACCAATAAAAACACATATAATCAAAAACATGTCACTGTGCTGACTGTTGCATTTGTAGTATATCTTCCATTTATCCAACGTGTTTCGGGACAGCATGGGTCCCTTCATCAGGGACGTATATGTATAGAAGATCACAAAAAATATTGCGTTCTACAAGAGAGCATTGGTATTGATCAGAACATATGACAGAGAAAGAGATCTAATATATCGAGAGAAATAAAGATTGGTGTGAACATACCAACAAAGTAATCAGCAAAAAATCAACAATGATATAAAAGCAGATTGTTGCTGTGCCAGAAGTGAGAGTCCCACAAGCCCCCAATGGGGTAGGTGGGGGAAGAACTGAACCTATGGCCCCCAAGACTCCACACAAGGACCCCGTTGGACCTACAACCGCGGTAGAGGATGCTATACTGTGTCACAGCATGAAGCAGTTGTCGTCGAGCTGTCTGCAAATAAGAAGGGAAGTACAATCAATAAGCTAATGACTCTAAGGTATGAAGGCAAAACAGCATATACTTCACAGGACACATAATAAGGCCAAAACAGTGCCATAGTAACCTCCATGGTTGGGGGTGTCTGTAGACAAGTCATACAGATGGCCAAAAAATCATATGCAAGGTTTATTTCCAGTACAGCGGGGCAGTCCATAGAGGGATCACGGCAGCAGCACCCAGTCATGTCGGACCCGCTGCCTTAACGAAATCTCTGGATGTTGGCGTGAATATGTCATGCATGACGTGCGCACAAGTGTGTCCCACGTCACCACGTGTGATCGTGCCTGCTCAGAGAGTATGGAGGAGCCATCCAGTGACATCCTCCCAACGCGACAAACCAGTCGACGGAGAGCATCAGCGTAAGTGTGATGCGGTCAAGAAGGGATCCCTCAGAACATCAGTGCACGGCGCCGGCCCATAGTGACACGGAGGAGCGTCCTGTACAAGCGATCCACCGATGCACAACAAAGCATTCCGGGGGGGGGGGCCAGACAGCCACAGATCCTAGAATCCGGGCAGCCATGGATCCCCCCCGGGCCGCAATAAGGCCGCCCGCACAGGCAGGAGGTCGTTGTTCACCGGGCGGGAGTCAAAGCGCGCACAGATCCCCAGTGGAACTGTCATATACCAGATAAGACCAGAACTGTGTGGACTGCAACAGATGTAACCCAGACGTGTAAGTGAAAAGATAAATGATTTATTAAGGATAAGTGAATATAACACAACCACCTTCAATATCACTCATACCAAACAGAACCCCACAAATAATACTAATAGAACAAATATATACAAGTAAGGGAAATACAGAGATCATAAACAGAGCCAGGCCAGGGTCGTCAACGGGAGGTCAGCAGCTGGTGAAGGGAAACGAACAGGATAATGAGAGGATGGATGGATCACAGGAGGGACGGGTCAGATACAAGGCTCAGGGTCCAGGGTTCAGGAAACGGACAGGGAACAGGATAAACAGGTTCCAGGAATCAGGTTTCAGGTACAGGATTCAGGTTTACAGGATCAGGGTAACAGGATGCAGACTGCAGGTCAGGGCTCAAGGACAATACCAAGGGAAGATGTGTGTGCACTTGCCGGGTATTTATACTGCAGCTGCTAATTAAAGTCAGGTGACGCCTGTCTGCAAAGGGTAATACCTGCTCCATACTGCCAGGATCCCTCCGCTGGTGGACGCCAGTACTGCGGCCCAAAGATGACAAAATACCAGCAGGAAAAAGCTCTCCTGACAGCACCAAACTGCCAGACACCTGCTGGAGGACCTCCAGTACTGCATGCCAAATGATCGATATTACAGTGGAGGGGACCTTTCCTGACAGGAACACTCCCACTGGCAGAGCTATTACAGACAACATATGACATAGCAGGAGGGTGTAACATACATCAATATGTTACATTCTGCTGAAGAAAAAAAATCCCCACAACATGATGCTGTCCCCTCATGTTTCACAGTGGGAATGGCGTGTTCAGGGTGATGTGTAGTGCTTAATGTTTCGCCACACATAGCGTTTTGCTTTTATGATAAAAAGCTCAATTTTGGTCTCATCTGACCAGAACACCTTCTTTCACATGTATGCTGTGTCCCCCACATGGCTTCTCGCAAACTGCAAATGGGGCTTCTTATGGCTTTCAGCAATGGCTTTCTTTTTGCCACTCTTCCATAAAGGCCAGATTTGTGGAGTGCATGACTAATAGTTGCCCTGTGGACAGATTCTCCCACCTGAACTGTGGATCTCTGCAGCTCCTTCAGAGTTACCGTGGGCCTCTTGGCTGCTTCTCTGAATAATGCTCTCCTTGCCCCGCCTGTCAGTTTTGGTGGATGGCCATGTCATCATCATTTTCGGATGATGGATTGAACAGTGCTTTGTGAGATGTTCAAAGCTTGGGATATTTTTTGTATAACCTAACTCTGCTTTAAACTTTACAACTTTATCCCTGACCTGTCTGGTGTGTTCCTTGGCCTTCAAAATGCTGTTTGTTCACTAAGGTTCTCTAACAAACCTCTGAGGGCTTCACAGAACAGCTGTATTTATACTGAGATTAAATTGCACACAGGTGGACTCTATGTACTAATTAGGTGACTTCTGAAGACAATTGGTTCCACTAGATTTTAGTTAAAGGGGCTGAATTACAAATGCACGCCACACTTTTCAGATCTTTATTTTGTAAATTTGAGAAACCATTTATCATTTTCCTTCCATTTCACAATTATGTGCCACTTTGTGTTGGTCTATTACATAAAATCTCAATAAAATACATTTACGTTGGTTGTAACATGACAAAATGTAGAAAATTTCAAGGGGTGTGAATACTTTTTTTTTCAAGGCACTGTATATGTCAGTGTTGTGGCAGCCAGTGCAGAAATGTATGATTGGTACAATGTTGACCACAGTGCAGAAGTGCACGTCACACTGTGGTGTAGAGGGTATTGGACTTCATTTCCTCTGGCGGGTGTCCCCTTTGCCCCACGATTATTTGTCACGGATGCTTAGATCGAAGTGAGCTTTATTCAGGGAAATATACATTTTCACATGTGTGTAACATTCTAACATTGGGCCCACTATTCCTATTACAGTTCTGTCATGATTAGGGCTGCAACTAACGATTATTTTCATAATAGATTAGTTGGCCGATTATTGTTTCGATTAATCGATTAATCGGTTGATAAGCTTAAAAAAAAAAAGTGTTGTGTATAATTTAGTTAATATGTAAAGTTTTAAAAAAAGGCAATTTATTCTTAAATATCTCTATGCAGTGGTAAATATAAATAACTATATGGTTAGGGAGCAACATATCTAATCCACTCTGAGAATAACAGACAGAAGAGATATAATGTATATACAATTAGATGAGATATACTGTATATACTATTAGAGGAGAGATATACTGTATATGCTATTAGAGGATATATACTATTAAAAAAGGGTGAATCTGGTAAATATCATCAGACTCAGAGATCAATTTTTTTTTATTTAAAAAACAAACAATGTCTTCCTTCAAAAAAAATGGCATTTTAAGAACATTTGTTCAATTTTTTAATTGTTAGTGGGGTCAAATTGACGTTCATTTTCAACCATGGTGACAATTTGTAAATAGAAAACTTCTTGGTCAAAGGAATTTTCAGACGGTGTATGTGGTATTCGTTCATTTTAAAAACAGAATGTTAAAAACAAGTGAAAATTTCAAACATTCTTTCATTCAGCGAATGTACAAAGATTTTTCGTCTGAATATTCTCTTCTGAAAATTGATCCCTGTGGCCAGCATAAGGCTCGGTGCACACCTATGCAGTTTGCTTTTGATATGTTTCTGCAGTGCTTTTTGCTGTGTGTTTTGATTTTTGCGCACGTGATTTGGCTGCAATTTGCATTTTTTTGCATTTTTTGGCCCAATTTGTTGTTGGGCAGATTAAAAAACACAAATTGCTACAAAAACGCATTACATGCTTTTCTGCAGCTTTTCCATTGAAGTGTATTGAACCAAAAAAGCACCGTTTTACATAAAAAAAGTCCCTGAACCTTTCCAAATACGCAGCAGCTGAAAAAAAGCATAGATGTGAACGTGTCCCATAGGAAACCATGTAAATGAACTGCAGTGCGTTTCTGCAAAAAGCACCAAAAAACACACAGATGTGAACCACGTCTAAGACGTTTAGTAACATAATGGGGGTTAAAAAAAAACTAAAATTAGCCCTTTATAGTACAAAAAAAAGCAAATAATCTCTATTGTAAGGGGTTCATTTTTTTACTGTAGAACTGTGAAAGTAACATTTACAGTAGCGATTATTTGCTCTTTTTGTACTATAAAAGGCTCAATTTAATTTTTTTTAACCCCATTATGTTACTGGCCGATTAATCGATTATGAAAATAGTAATCGATTATTTTCATAATCGATTAGTTGTCGATTAGTTGTTTCAGCCCTAGTCATGATCATTCAGAAAGATCCTGGAAGATTTCCACTCTGCATAATATCCAGTAACTTATGTGTGGATGTAAGGTTTGCTTTTCCATACAACAGTAACACACATCACTTCTCTGATTCATGTCCATTAATTTATTTTATAGCATAGCTATTCTTGGACACTGCACTGTAAAGACAGCAAGGTGCCAACATGTTCCTAATGGTCAGCAGTGGCGGAATTATAGGGGTCGCTGAGGTTGCCATGGCGACCGGGCCCCTTGCTGCAGGGGGCCCTAGAGGGCCCCCTGCAGTTAGTACTTTGATAGGAGGAGCAGAGACAAGCTCCCTGATCCTAAGCCGTACTGTATTCGGCACTGTGCATGGAGCTGGTCACATTGATTACAAAGTGAAAGCACAGTGTGTGCTGTGCTCTTTGTCTCTCCCTACAGTGCAGTACCCGGCAGGAAGAGCTAAGGTAAAGGTCTGCAGTTTATCTACTGTATGTGTGTTTATATGTATGTGCATGTATGTATGTGCATGTGTGTGTGCATGTATGTGTTTATATCAGTGGCGGTGCGTCCATAGGGGCGCATGAGCGCCGCCCCCTCTCTCCAGGCACCCCTCTATCACAAATAGATTCATGCATAGCGTGAATCTATCTATGGCTGCCACTGCCCCCCTATTCAGACGCCTAACCCCTTTTTGGACGCCGGGCGCCTGAATTACACCGGCGATGGTGTTTTTAAAGCACTAATAGGCTTCAAAATAGGTGAACTGCGAGTGCCATGCTTGCCGCTCACAGTCCACCCAGGTGTGTTAGAAATGGGAATAAATATTCGCTTTCCTAACACTGAACCGCCTCTCCACCAATCAGGTGCTCGGGTCTGTTACCCGTCACCTGATTGGCTGAAACGACAGGCACCGCTATTGGATGCCTATCAGGAGGAGAGGATGGGAGGAGATGCATGGAGGACCCCACTCGTCGCCGTCACCCACTGCCCCACCGAGACAGGGTAAGTGCCGGGCAGACTGCGAGCGAGCAGGGGGGTCACAGTGGCAGCATTTGATGGCACAGTGGCTGCGTTTTTAGGGCACAGTGGCTGCGTTTCATAGGCACAGTGGTGGCAATTGATGGGCACAGTGGCTGCGTATGATGGGCACAGTGACTGCGTTTGAGGGCACAGTGGTGGCAATTGATGGGCACAGTGACTGCATTTGAGGGCACAGTGGTGGCAATTGATGGGCACAGTGGCTGCGTTTGATGGGCACAGTGACTGTTTGAGAGCACAGGGATGACAATTGATGGGCACAGTGGCTGCGTTTGATGGGCACAGTGGCTGCATATGATGGGCACAGTGGTGGCAATTGATGTGCACAGTGGCTGTGTTTGATTAGCACAGTGAGGCTGCAATTGATGCGTTTTTTTTTTTTTTTTTTTTTTAAGAATTTTTCAGTTTGTATATATATATGTGTGTGTTTACATGTGTATATATGCACATTTTATGTATGCCCTTTTAATCCTGACCCCCTATATGTGTCCCACTAGAACCGATTTTTTTTTTTTTTTTTTTTTTGCTTGTTCATAATACCAGCAAAAAAAAATGCTGTTCCTCTGAAAAGTGATCCATGCTCAGATCGCTTTTCAGAGGCATTTGACAGCCGGTAAACAGGCAATATGTTGCCTCCTGACCGCCTGTTTTAACCCCTTAAATGCATCATCACTATGCTGCAACTGCATGCAATGCACACAGTTGCAGGGTGGTTGCAGTGCAGCCACTTCAAGGGTGCCCTGACTGGAAAAAGATTGAGAAACACTGACCTAGAGGAACCCATCTCTCCATTTTCCTCCTGCAGCCCCTGAATGCCTGTGGGAGGGAGAGGAGGAGAAGCGGGTGGTGGGAGGAGAAATCGATTCCTTTACATGCAGCCACCCACTTGTGACTGGGCCCTGGTGTTCCGCCATCGGGCTCGGATAAAAGAGCCCTATCTGGGGGTCAGGGGGGCCCTTCATGGTTTCTTGCATCGGGGCCCTGAAGATTCTAGTTACGCCTCTGATGGTCAGGGGGGGCATCAAAGCCCACTGGTTCAGGATTAATAGTGCAGAGGAAGAACCTGGCCAAGCAGCTGAGATTGGTATGGTGCATAGGCACATGGAAAGCAGAGCTAGTGGATGAGGGGGACTAAAAGTTGCAGCAGAGATTGAAAGGGAATGTTGGTGTGTTGATAGAAGAATGGTACCCTGATGAGCGTGTACCCTGTGACGTGAGAAGGTGTGTGCATCCAGCTGCTGTTGTAAGTAACAGAAGCGTGACGGGGGAGAGTTCAGCAGCCAAATGAATGGGACAAAGGTTAAGATTCTGAGAATAACAGCCATGAATATTGGGAATTATCAGACAAGTTTCTTCTCCTGCACACTGTGTAGGCATGTTCTGGTGACCGTGAAAATGGGCACATCCCAACAGCACAAGTCCACACTACACCTTTGCGACTCCTGCCTGCTGTAGGTTGAGAGCTACAAGACCTACCGCTACTTTGCAAGAGCCCATACAAGCTTTACCAAGTTAAACCCCTTTCACACTGAAGGCGTTTTAGCGCTAAGAATAGCGCCTGTAAACTGCCCCCCCCAGTGCTTTCACACTGGAGCGGTGCGCTTGCAGGATGGAGAAAAAAATCCTCCAAGCAGTATCTTTGGGGCGGTGCGGGAGCGGTGTATACACTGCTCCTAAACCTCCCCTGCCATTAAAATCAATGGGCAGCAGTTTGGGGTTAAAAGCACTCCGCCCGCAGAGCGATGATAAATGCTGCTAAAATGAGCGGCGCTTTACTGCCAGCGGGGTGCGTTCTTCAGTGTGAAAGGGGTCTTTACACCTTCCCAACCAGCCTGCGGCAGCTTGACCCCCCTGGGCAAACCGACGTAACTGTACATTGGTTCGCCCTTTGACCACTAAGGGGGCGCGTGCTCGCCGCCGATGCGAGTAGCCGGCAACCGCGATCGCTCCACACAGAGACAGAATGGAGATCTGTCGATGTAAACACAGATATCCATGCTGTCGGGTGGGGAGAGCGATCTGTTGTTCATACTAAGTATGGAGACCGGTCTCCTCACCCATACAGTCCCCTCCCCCCACAGTTAGAATCACTCCCTAGGGAACACAGTTAACCCCTTGCTCGCCCCCTGGTGTTAACCCCTTCCCTGCCAGTGATATTTACACACTAATCAGTGCATTTTTATAGCACTGATCGCTGTATAAATGCCAGTGGTCCCAAAAATGTGTCCAATCTGTCCGCCATAATGTTGCAGTCCTGATTAAAAAGCGCTGATCACTGCCATTACTAGTAAAAAATAAATAAATAATAAAAATGCCATAAATCTTTCCCCTATTTTGTAGATTCTATAACTTTTGCGCAAACCAATCAATATATGCTTATTGAGATTTTTATTACCAAAAATATGTAGAAGAATGCATATCGGCCTAAACTGAGGAAAAAATTTGCTTTTTTTTAAAAAAAAAAATGGGGGTATTTATTATAGCAAAAAGTACAAAATACTGTTTTGTTTTTTTTTTTCAAAATTGGCGGTCTTTTTTTGTTTGTAGCGCAAAAAATAAACGCAGAGATGATCAAATACCACCAAAAGAAAGCTCTATTTGTGGGGAAAAAAAGGACCTCAATCTTGTTTGGGTACAACTTAGCACGACTGTGCAATTGTCAGTTAAAGCGACGCAGTGTCGTATCACAAAAAATGGCCTGGTGATTGAGCAGCCAAATCTTCCGGGGCTGAAGTGGTTAATGTAATGTTCAATTTTTTTTTTTTTTTTAAGTTCTTCCACAAAGTGGAACATTATACATAAAGATAGATATGGCATCAGTCAGTCAATATGCCTTCACAATTCGTATCAACCAATTTCCATGTTTAAAATAAAGTACTAAACAACTAGGTTCAGATCTCTTAGGGCTCAGCTGAGTGGAAGAACCAGGTCTTCTATAGTACGGATATACAGGCCAGCTTGTCTACACAATTGACTAAGGTGGGCCATGTTATGAAAAAATAAACAAGCCAGAGGAAAAAAGGGAAAGAAAAATGGAAGAAAAAAAAGGGGGGGGGGGACAAAGAGGGTCCAAAACTCCCATGCTGCCTGTACTGCCAGTTGTATTTCGGCCTTGATGATTTTAGCGAGGGGGGAGGGGGGGTGGAGAATCACACTTTCACAGGTGAGATATGCAAACTCCAGCTGAGAGATTTTCTTGTAATGCTTCTTTGGTAAAGGAGTTTGGTGTAGCAGAAGCTCCTCAGGTGGGACCCAGAGTTGAACATTAGTCAGCTCAAATGTGACTCTCTGGACTTTTTCCTAGAAAATGTGAAGGAGGCTCCCACATTCCCACTGAAGTGGCCGGGGGACATTTTGTGTAGAGGAGTACCCTGTACCATGTTGTTAGTAGTTTATACCCGGCCTCCTGGAGACTGCTCTAGATAGTTAACTTATATGCAAAAAACAATATGTGGTTCCTGTGCCACTCTGTCAGAAGGAGACGAAGGCAGATTCCTGTTTTGTGCAGAAAGGGAGAGACAAAACCCTCACCTGGACTCCAGATCAACTTGTGTTGCTAAAAAACCATGCTGTAGTGGCAAGAAATCAGTACAGTGATTTTCAAACAGGAAGCCTGGATGTAATGCCACCGGATGCGTTTTAAAAGAGCGTGTTTTAATCCAATCAAAAACCCTGAAAAGGTGGACCTCCTGATGGTACTTAAAAGGGTCTGGGAAGCCCAAAGCTGCCCTGAGTTTTCAGTAAAGCCAGAAGGCAATGAGAGATGTTTCTCGAGCCATAAGATCATAAAAAGAAACACCGCTTTGACTGATCGTAGAAAGGATCTGGGAAAATCAATTGGGAGAGCCTACAGAAGGTAGAGTAACCTGGGAAGGATGTTCATTTTGAGTATGTTCATTCCGAACCGCGTATACGACTGCGCATGCTATCTCTTCTGAATGGATAGTGGCCAAAACGGTGGGAGGGGGGGTTTTCTCTTGAAAAACCTCTGAAAGGAATGGAGTAATATAAACGCCCAGTTACTTTATTTTAGAGGCTGCCCAAAAGAATGGGTAATTTGCTTAGATAAGGCTCAATTTTGACAGGAGGACTTTCACATTCAAGGCTTCAGATAGAAACACAATTTTATAATATGAAAGGGGAGCATAGTACCGAAGTTCATGAAGACGATTATGGATAGTGGTTTTCGGATGCCTAACAAAAAAGATCAAATCATCAGCATAGGCAGCTACCTTTTTTCGTAGGAGTCCCCTTTACAAGCCTTTTATATCTGGATAGGACCTAATGTTACACAAAAGGGGTTCCAGTGAAAGTATGAAAATTAGATGAAAAGAGGACATCCCTAAAGGGTGCCATTACGAAGACCACAGTAAGACCCCTTTCACACTGAGGCGTTTTTGCGGTGTTTTAGCGCTAAAAATAGCGCTATTAAAATGCTCATAAAATGCTCCCAATGCATCTCAATGGACCCTTTCACACTGAGGCGTTGCGCTGGTGAGGCGTTGCGCTGGCGGGGCGTTGGGAAAAGTCTTGCAAGCAGCATCTTTGGAGCAGCTTTTGGGCGTTGAAAAAAGTGCTTCAAAAATGCCCCTCCTCCATTGAAATTGAAAGCGCTGTAAAAACGCCTGAATAGCACCTATAATCCGCCCTGAGCTGTAGAAAAGTCACATGATCTCACAAGAAGGTAAACGTGCAAGCAGAAAAGAGCATCTACATGTAGGGAGGTGGGGTTCCTTGACCCCCATGCTTCAATAACGCTTGAAAAACGCCGTTAAAATGCCCGCAGCGCTGCAGTAATTTTACCGCTAGCGCCCCAAAAACACTGTAAAAATGCTAAGGTGTTTTTGAAGCACCTCAGTGTGAAAGGGCTCTGAGGACAGAGATGCTCCTGACTGCAGCAAATGGAGGGAGTGCAGCGCATTTATCCACTTGCACATTTCCTCCCAGACCAATATAGTGCAATGTACCCTTCAGGAATTCCCAGTTGAAAGCTTTCTCTGTTGAAAGCTTTGTCCGCAGAAATCAACAGTGTCGTTTGTCTTTCAACCAGGTCAAGTGGAGCAGATTCAAAACCCTAATGGTGTTGTCCCTGGACTGGCCAAATCCCACCTGATCCTAATGTATAAGATGGGATAAATGTGGTAGCTGCCAATTTGCTAAGATCTTGGTAAAAAATGTTTAGTTCAACATTTAACAATTAGATCAGACTGTATCGAAAATATAAAAAAGAAACAAACAATTGTACATAGTCTTAAGGTATCAATTACAAACCTTAAAATCAACCTCAAATTGAACACGATTGCCTTTTCAGGGTCTGATTTGGAACATAATTAAAAGTTCCATCTAGATCCTAGGTCTGGGACATACACTATATTGCCAAAAATATTGGGACGCCTGCCTTTACACGCACATGAACTTTAATGACATCCCAGTGTTAGTCCATAGGATTCAATATTGAGTTGGCCTACCCTTTGCAGTTTCAACTCTTCTGGGAAGGATGTCCACAAGGTTTAGGAGTGTGCCTCTGGGAATGTTTGGCCATTCTTCTATAAGCCCATTTGTGAGGTCAGGCATTGATGTTGAACAAGAAGTCCTGGCTCATAGTCTCTGCTTTAATTCATCCCAAAGGTGTTCTATTGGGTTAAGGTCAGGACTCTGTGCAGGCCAGTCAAGTTCCTCAAACCCCAAACTCGCTCATCCATGTCTTTTTATAGACCTTGCTTTGTACACTGGTGCACAGTCCTTTTGGAAAAGGAATAGGCCATCCCCCAAACTGTTACTACAAAGCTGGCAGCATAAATTTGTCCAAAATGCCTTGGCATGCTCACTCCTTAAGAGTTCCCTTCACTGGAACTAAGGGGCCAAGCCCAACCCCTGAAAAACAACCCCACACCATAATCCTCCCTCCACCAAATGATTTGGAGGGGTGGCTCAATACTTTTGCAAATATAGTGTGGATGAGCGAGTTTGGGGTGGAGGAACTTGACTGGCCTACACAAAGTCCTGATCTCAACCCGATAGAACACCTTTGGGATGAATTAAAGCGGAGACTGCTAACCAGGCCGTCTCGTCCAACATCAGTGCCCTGACCTCACAAATGCGCTTCTGGAAGAATGGTACTTGATTTGATTGTAGCCGTATTAGTGCAATTGTGACAGAGAAAATTGAGTACTGTCCGTGATACTTTTTTTATTTGCACTAACATACAATTTTTCAGGACAAGCTTTCGGGGTATGTCTCCTTCTTCAAGGTCTAAGCAGTACTGATTCACAAATTTGTGAATCAGTACTGCTTAGACCTTGAAGAAGGGGACATACCCCGAAAGCTTGTCCTGAAAAATAGTATGTTAGTGCAAATAAAAAAAGTATTACGGACAGTACTCAATTTTCTCTGGAAGAATGGTCAAACGTTCCCATAGACACACTCCTAAACCTTGTGGACAGCCTTCCCAGAAGAGTCAACGCTGCTATGGCTGCAAAGGGTGGGCCAACTCCATATTAAGCCCTGCGGACTAATGCCCCGTACACACGATCGGACATTGATCGGACATTCCGACAACAAAATCCATGGATTTTTTTCTGACGGATGTTGGCTCAAACTTGTCTTGCATACACACGGTCACACAAAGTTGTCGGAATTTCCAAACGTCAAGAACGCGGTGACGAACAACACGTACGACGAGCCGGGAAAAATGAAGTTCAATAGCCAGTGCGGCTCTTCTGCTTGATTCTGAGCACGCGTGGCACTTTGTATGTCGGAATTGTGTACACATGATCGGAATTTGTGCGAACAGATTTTGTTGTCGGAAAATTTGAGAACCAGATTTCAAATTTTGTGCGACGGGAATTCCGATGGAAACTGTCCAATGGAGCCTATACACGGTCGGAATTTCCGACAACAAGCTCCGATTGCACAGTCTACGTCGGAAAGTCTGACCGTGTGTACTCGGCATTAGAGTGGGATGCCATTCAAATTCATGTGCATGTTAAGGCAGGTGTCCCAATGCTTTTGACAATATAGTGTATGTTTAAGGTAGATATAGGAGTTTATTAAGAAATAGATCTTTCTAATGTTGGGGATTTTGATGTTTTTATAGAAGGCTGTTTACTACTACTACTACTACTACTACTATTTCAATTGCTTTTTTTTTCCCGCGTAAAGCCTTTCCTTTTTTGAGATATCTGCCTCTGGGTAAGCCCTTATGAACATGGTCAAAAGCATACTAGGCTTGTATAGACACCCCTAAGCTATTTCCTGTAACTAAACGTGTTCTTTTTTTAAATTCTGTTAAATATATTATATGATGGGGGGTTCATTGGTGGTTTGGGCCCCCCATTGGTTGCTGTCCATGACTTCTCCCCCACCCTTCCTTTGACCAGAGTAACACTCCTATACAGATATACTGTGATGCTGTATGATTTTGTTATATTATTTTTTTGTCTAGAGGACTCTGCGAATAGTACTGTACATTGATGGCTACTTGAGAAGTGTATGATGTCCATGAAACGTGTTGGGGCATAAAATACCAGTATTGCCTGATACAACTGTATTGCTCGATTTGAATGTTTGTGTTTTGATACTTTATAAGACTATGCACAATACAATGGAAAATCTTTTATGTACGGTGCCCCCTTCCTGATTTTTTTTGTTTTTTTTGCATATTTTTGACATTATTCAGATCATCAAATTTTTTATATTACACAAAGATAACCCATGTAAATACAGAATGCAGTTTTTAAATGATTTCATTAAGGGAAAAAGCTGTCTGGCCCTGTGTGAAAAAGTAATTGCCCCCTAAACCTATTAACTGGTTGTGCCACCCTTGGTGGCAACAACTGCAATCAAGCATTTGCAATAACTGGCAATGAGTCTTTGACATCGCTGTGGAGGAATTTTGACCCACTTTTCTTTGCAGAATTTTAATTCAGCCACATTGGAGGGTTTTCGAGCATTAATGGCCTGTTTAACGTCATGCCACAGCATCTCAATTGGATTTAGGTCCGGACTTTGACTAGGCCACTCCAAAATCTTCATTATGTTTTTTTTTTGAGACATTCAGAGGTGGACTTGCTGGTGTTTTTCGGATCATTGTCCTCTTTGATTACCCAAGTGAGCTTGAGGTCAGGAACTGGTGGCCAAAGGTTCTTTAGGATTTTCTGGTAGAGCGCAGAATTCATGGTTCTATCAATTATGGCAAGTCGTCCAGATCCTGAAGCTGCAAAGCAGCCCTAGACCATCACACTCCCACCACCATGTTTGACTGTTAGCATGATGTTCTTTTTATGAAATGCTTCGTTAGATTTACGCCAGTTCTAACAGGACACGCACCTTTCAAAAAGTTCAACTTCTGTTTCATCAGTCAACAGAATATTTGCCCAAAAGTCTTGGGGATAATCAAGCCTTTGTTTTCTTTTTGGTCAGCAGTGGCTTTGGCCTTGGAACTCTGCATGGATACCATTTTTGCCTAGTCTTTTTTATTGAATCATGAGCGCTGTTCTTTAGATGTTCTGGCTTCTTTTATGGCCTCCTGGATGAGTCGTCGTGCTCCTGGAGTAATTTTCGTAGGCCGGCTAGAACCACTGTTCTAAGTTTTCTCCATTTGTGAATAATGGCTCTCACCTTAGTTCGCTGGAGTCCCAAAGCAATAGAGATGGCTTTGTAACCCTTTCCAGACTGATACATGTCAATTACCTTGTTTTTTTTATCTGTTCTTGAATTTATTTAGATCACGGCATGATGATTGCAGAATGTTATAAAGTAGGAATGCTTTAAAAAATATTTTAATTGTTTATTTTTATCAATTTAAAAAATGGTAACTAATCAACAGAATCTAAATCAAATCAGTATTTGGTGTGACTACCCTTTGGCAAACCTGTATCAATTTTTACACTTTGTACACTTGCACAAAGTCAGGTATTTTGTAGGATTAGAGTCAGGTGTATGATTAACCAGTTATACCACGCAGGTGCTAATGATCATCATGCTATGCATCATGCTATGACCAAGCACCAATAAGGGGTGTGAAATGCGTCAGATGATCCATCCATTGTCTGTTTGCTGTATGGACTGATTTTATTAAAGACATTGGAGTGCGGCTGTCCGGATTTCCTCCTATTTACTGTGCTAATAATAATCAGTTAAATATATAGGTTGAAACACATTAACTTAACCAGAAACAGATGTGTAGGAGGCTTTAAACTGGGTAAGGAACAGCCAAACTCTGCTACTAAAGGTGTAGGAAGATAGTTTTGTGTCACAGGTCACACACCATGGCAAAACTGAGCAACATAACAAGGTATTTATACTGCATCAGCAAGGTCTCTCTCAGGCAAAGATTTAAAAGCAGACTGGCACAAGACGTACTGTTCAAGCTCTTTTTACCCACACTTCCCACCCGGCCACTGCATATGTATGGACGTGTGGGTGCTCTCTCCTTCTGAGTGGACGTTCAGGAACATCCCTAAGAAGGAGGCAGATCGCGCTAGCATGCCCGCGCAGCCCTGATGCACTCGTTTCACCCAGACACGGCGCATCTCCGATTGGCAGGAGGGTTCTGTGATTGGCCCTCCTGATCACATGACAGCTGTGTCCAATCACAGCCGTCATGTGATGTAAACAGAGAGCCAGTTGCTAGGTGATTGGCTCTCCTCTCCTCACACAGAAGTGGTCGGTGAGGAGAGGAGAGCGGATTGCTGCAGCCGGCTGGTGATCAGTGAGTATGAGCTGTTTTTTACAGCTTTTTACACACTGATCACCAGTGTAAAATACACATGTAAAACACGTACACAATGTAAAACACACGTCTATGATCACCTGCGCACATACATGATCATCTGCGTACATATGTCCGTGATCACACAAACCAATTATTATACACTTAACAGGATTTTTTTTTTTTTACCAAAGACATGTAGCAGAATACATTTTGGCTTACATTTATGACGAAATTCGATTTTATTGGATTTCTTTTAAAATAGAAATTAGAAAATATTGTTTTTTTTTCCCAAATTTCCACTCTTTTTTCGCTTATATCGCAAAAAAATAAAAACTGAGTAGTGAATAAATACCACCAAAAGAAAGCTCTATTTGTGCGAACAAAATGATTAAAATTTAATTTGGGTACAGCGTAGCATGACCGCGCAATTGTCATTGAAAATGCGAGAGCGATGAATGCTGAAAAATTGGTCTGGGAAAGAAGGGAGTGAAAGTGCCCAGTATTGATGTGGTTAAAAGCACAAAGAAAGGGGCAACATTGAGGTCCGCAGACACAGTGGTCGGCCTAGGAAACGTAATGCAGCAGATGAAAGACACATCATGCATACTTCAACATCGGAAGATGTCCAGCAGTGCCATCAGCACAGAGCTGGTGAAAACCAGTGGGACTCGGGTACACCCATCTACAGTCTGGAGATGTCTGGCCTGAAGTAGTCTTCATGCGAGAATTGTAGCCAAAAAGTCATAACTCCGATGTGGAAACCAAACTAAGCGACTCAACTATGCACAAAAATATATACTGTGTGTGTATATGTATGTGTGTGTATATGTGTGTGTGTGTGTAAAATATATATATATATATATATATATATATATATATATATATATATATATATATATATATATATATATATATATACTGTATATATTATATTTTAGCTACCTATCATATGTTTGACATCTTGGCTGGTGACCCCCACTGTGTGGTTCCTGTTTGGTGGTCTTCTGCCCTCTCTACAGCCCCGGACAAGACTCCTCCTATTTTCTGGCGAAATAATTTAAATTTAAATTTTCCTCTGCTGTATGGTTGGTGGGTAAGTTATGGCTTGTTTTGTTTGGCAACTGCCTTTTTGAGGACATTTTCTCTTATGGCAGATACTTTTTTTTTTTTTTTGTTTTATATGGCCTACTTTTTTGTCTTCTTTTTTTTTTTTTTTTTTTTTTTACAGCGGCATATTGACATGTTTTTCTACAGATGCCCTATTAAATATTTCTCCTGAAGAAGTGAATGTTGCTTCACAAAACGCATTGAGTGTTAGGATATCAACTGGTTATTTCTATATGCATATATGTTATACAACTATTGATTTTTTTTTTATATGCTTCATATAATTTGATTTGAATCATGTGTTTAAATAAAATTTGCCTTTTAAAAGTGATTTGCTGTTTTTGAGTGCAATGCCTTTCAGTCCCAAGGGCAATTTGTGTTTTTTGACTGCCTGTCAAATGCTCTTTGTACGATCCAACACACATGGCTCTTCAGAGAGCACTGTACATGTGAACAAAGGGTTATAGTGACACTCTTACTGGTTGCAGTAATTAGGGACACTGTGGCTGGTGTGGTGGTGATTGGGGACACTATGGCTGTATTGGCTTGGTAATATTGTACTGTTGTGGCAGTGAACAGAGACAATGTCATAGTGGCACCGCACTTGCTCTGGTGACAGTATATAATTTATTTTTAACATGCTGCCACCAGAACAGTGCAGTGGTTATTGATCAGAGACACAGAATGGACTGCTGCAATGGTATACTGTGTCATCAGTGTAGCAGTCGGTGTCTCTAATACAACAGAGCAGTTCAATGTCACCTTAGTGACACCACTGCTCAGGAAGAGGTGATCAGTGTTTTTTTCATTTAACACTCATGCAGCCTTTATTTACAACTGTGATTGCTGTGAATTTTTGCAAATAACACTTTCACCCTTAATTACAGGGTTCAAAAACACTAGCTAGCTAGTTTAAGCATTGTTTTTTATTTTCAGGGCACCAGACTATTCATTTGGGTACAGTGTTGTATGACAGAGTAATTGTCAGTCATAGTATCAAAGCCCTGAAAACTTTAAAAAAAGCCCTCGTTATGAAGGAGGTTAAGCACGCTGATAATGAAGCGGGTTAATTCTGATTTGTGTTCTTTAATCTTTGTTTTATCTACTTTTTGATTTAAGATATAGAACATTAACCAACATTTTTTTTTTTTTACTACAAGTGTTTATGATTTTTAATTTAGTAGTAGCTATCTTTTAAGTATGAATATATGTGGTGCTACCCCACTAATATTGCAATAACAAGTGATCCTGGGGAAAGTGGTAAATAACAGAGAATGCTAGCACAAAGACACTGGCAATGTAGACATAAAGTCAAAACAATGAAAGTGACTCCTAAAATAGACTCCTAAAGTGCAGTGTGCATAAAAACACATAAGGACGTATCAAACGTGGCAAACAATAATTACTAATACATAATGGAATAACCAACATACATATAATCCAAAAAACGCATAACAGTGCGACGAAGTGACTCAATCCGGAATCTTCAGGGGATAAAGTGCAAGTGCACTAATAAATACATAACAAAGTGCAAAACTACTGGCGCAGTGATCAGAATATACTTTGACAGTGTAGAAGTGAGGTGAATAACAACCATAAAAAAATAAAAATCTGTGACAAAAAACTCACTGAACTAATCCATAATAAAGTGACCAAAAGGAAAAAAGAAAAAATTATTGCAATAAAGAATCAAAATTGCGATCCAAAAACGCATATGATGCGACTAGATAGTAGCATCCATGAATCACTAAGGAAAAAAGTGCAAGTGCATAAATAGCAGTGTACAACAAAAGTGGAGACTAATAAAAATGTGAACAATAAATGTCCAGAGAAACAGTTCAAAAATGCATAAAGTGCGATTCACAATGTCTGCCCAGTGCAATCTTCTAAAAGATGGTGTAGAAGTGTGAGTGCCTGGTATCTCATCAATAGATCAACTCTTATTCCAGAGGTGTAACAATGGTTTCCCCAGCCTCTCACCTGACGTTGCGGCCCCCAATGGGCCGAGTCGATTATGTACCGACAGGCGGTGTGATGATATCGTGGGGATCGGCTTCCAGTGATTTCCGCAGCCTTCAGAGGACACAGATCCAGCAACGGCCGCAGCAAGCTCTCTCCTGTGTTGTTAAACCATCCTCAAGTGTTTCTCAGATGGGTCATGGAGAAAAGAGAAAGGGCTCCATAGTGTAATACGTAAAGAATATTTATTTAAAAAGCGTAGCAACTTACAGAAAAACACAAGGTAATCCTTGAAAAAAACACAGGCTTCTGGGTTCAGCCGTAACCGGAAGCAGCGGCACCTGACTCCTCCCTAATGCGTTGCATCACACCACATGTGACTTTATCAAAGGGTATTACCCTTGATAAAGTCACGTGTGGTGTGACGCAACGCGTCAGGGAGGAGTCAGGTGCCGCTGCTTCCGGGTACGGCCGAACCCGGAAGCCTGTGTTTTTATCAAGGATTACCTTGTGTTTTTCTGTAAGTTGCTACGCTTTTTAAATAAATATTCTTTACATATTACACTATGGAGCTCTCTTTTCTCCATGACCCATCTGATAAACACTTGAGGATGGTTTAACAACACGGGAGAGAGCTTGCTGCGGCCGCTGCTGGATCTGTGTCCCCTGAAGGCTTCAGAAAACACTGGAAGCCGATCCCCACGATATCATCACACCGCCTGTCGGTACATATTCGACTCGGCCCATTGGGGGCCGCAACGTCAGGTGAGAGGCTGGGGAAACCATTGTTACACCTCTGGAATAAGAGTTGATCTATCGATGAGATACCAGGCACTCGCATTTCTACACCATCTTTTAGAAGATTGCACTGGGCAGACATCGTGAATCGCACTTTATGCATTTTTGAACTGTTTCTCTGGACATTTATTGTTCACATTTTTATTAGTCTCCACTTTTGTTGTACACTGCTATTTATGCACTTGCACTTTTTTCCTTAGTGATTCATGGATGTTGCTATCTAGTCGCATCATATGCATTTTTGGATCGCAATTTTGATTCTTTATTGCAATAATTTTTTTCTTTTTTCCTTTTGGTCACTTTATTATGGATTAGTTCAGTGAGTTTTTTGTCACAGATTTTTATTTTTTTATGGTTGTTATTCACCTCACTTCTACACTGTCAGTGTATATTCTGATCACTGCGCCAGTAGTTTTGCACTTTATCCCCTGAAGATTCCGGATTGAGTCACTTAGTCACACTGTTATGCGTTTTCTGGATTATATGTATGTTGGTTATTCCATTATGTATTAGTAATTATTGTTTGCCACATTTCTTGATACGTCCTTATGCCTTTTTATGCACACTGCACTTTAGGAGTCTATTCACTTTCATTGTTTTGATTTTATGTCTACATTGCCAGTGTCTTTGTGCTAGCATTCTCTGTTATTTACCACTTTCCCCAGGATCACTTGTTATTGCAATATTAGTGGGGTAGCGCCACATATATTCATATTTACATTTTTCTGTCCTTTGAGCTATGTGGTTACACTCTTTTATGTAGGCGGCTTCCCTTAGCTTGTTGTTGAAGATTGTTTTTTTGCGCATTAGATTGCATTATTAATATTGATAACATTTACAGCTGTGCTCAGTGTAGCTTTAAATATCGTGTTTTTTGTTGTTTTTTTTCTCCCCTATTGGGGACAACCAGCCCAAAATACAGGTGGTTGTAGGTGGTTGAGAGCTTTATGGTCAATAGAGGGCAGTGTTATCTAACTTAATAATGTGCTTGCTGATGTTCAAAAACTCAAATGATGCCAGATATAAATATTTTATGTTTCCATCGTCTGCATTCATGGGGTCTTGCTTCTGTGTCTGATCATAATTGATCATTTCAGATTGACATTTACAAAGCTAGAATGCCCCAAGCTTTACTTGTTCTCTTAACCCTTTCCCAGTTTGAACAGCCTTTGTAATGATTGCATTAGCATCGATGGTTGCCTTGGAGCGATTTAAAATGAAAAACACATTTTTCTAAAGTACTTAGTATTTGCTTGATAAAAGTAATGATCAGGACACTTAAATTGGGTATTTTTGGCAAAGGAAAATGTGTTGCCTGTGTGTCTTGTGTGTGTTTGTGTTTTTTTGTGGTTTGTCTAGAAAAAGATGGGTGTAGGGAGGCAGTCATTGCTTACTTCTCAGAAATACCTACTGCCTGGCTGCACTGCTAGTCACCTATGACCAGTCAGTGAATTTAGAATGCCAGATCCACCCATTCCAGGTCAGAGACTTGGATAGTATTGCTCCAGTGGATCACCATGGCAATTAGTATATTAAACATTTCATATTCTCTTGGTGCAGGTCTCTATGGAAGGGAGAAAATCCAGTCTTAAAATACTGTTGAAATTATAGGTTAACCCAGTCCCTAAGACCTTATGCAAGTTTTACCATGTTAATGCCGTTTTAAACATTGCTTTCAAGTATGTTCACTTGTGCTCATAAGTTTACATACCCTGGCAGACTTTATGATTTCTTGGCCATTTTTCAGAGAATATGAATGATAACACAAACTTTTCTTTCACGCATAGTTAGTGTTTGGCTGAAGCCATTTATTATCAATCAACTGTTTGCTTTTTTTTTAAAATCATAATGCCAACAGAAACTACCCAAATTACCCTGATCAAAAGTTTACATACCCCAGTTCTTAATAACGTCTTTTGCCCCCTTTAACATTAATGACAGCTTGAAGTCTTTTGTGATATTTGTGGATGAGGCTCTTTATCTTAGATGGTAAAGCTGCCCATTCCCTTGGCAAAAAGCCTCCAGTTCATGTAAATTCTTGGGCTGTCTTACATGAACTGCACATTTGAGATCTCCCCGGAGTGGCTCAATGATATTGTGGTCAGGAGACTAAGGTGGCCACTCCAGAACCTTGACTTTATTCTGCCAATGACAGGTCAACTTGGCCTTCTGTTTTGAATCATTGTCATGTTGAAATGTCCAAGTACGTCCCATGCACAGCTTCCTGGCTGATGAATGCAAATGTTCCTCCAGTATTTTTTGATAACATACTGCATTCATCTTGCCGTCAATTTTGACCAAATTTACTATGCCTTTGTAGCTCACACATGCCCAAAATATCAGCATGTTTCAGAGTAGGAATGGTGTGTAACTTTCATCATAGGCCTTCTTGACTCCTCTCCAAATGAAGCGTTTATGGTTGTGGCCAAAAAGCTCAGTTTTGGTCTCATCACTCCAAATTACTTTGTGCTGTTTGGCATATTGTAAGCGAATACTTTGTGGAATTTGTATAGTGATGGCTTTCTTCTGGGGACTCGACCATGCAGCCTATCTTTCTTCAAGTGTCTCTTTATTGTGCATCTTGAAACAGCCACACCACATTTTTTCAGAGTCCTGTATGTCACCTGAAGTTACTTGTGGGTGTTTCTTTGCATCCCAAACAATTTTCCTTGCAGTTGTGGCTGAAATTTTAGTTGGTCTACCTGACCGTGCGTTGGTTTCAACAGAACCCCTCATTTTCCACTTCTTGATTAGAGTTTGATGAACACTGCTGATTGGCATTCTCAATTCCTTGGATATCTTTTTACATCCCTTTCCTGTTTTATACAGTTCAACTACCTTTTCCCGCAGATCCTTTGACAATTCTTTTGCTTTCCCCATGACTCAGAATCGTCAGTGCAGCACTGGATGAAAGATGCAAGAGTTTGTCAGGAGTCCGGAAACTCATTGACCTTTTATACACACACTAATTACAAGCACACAGATCACAGGCGAGGATGATTACCTTTAATAGCCATTCAAACCCCTTTGTGTCAACTTGTGTGCATTTTATCAGGCCAAAATCACCAGGGTATGCAAACTTTTAATCAGGGTCATTTGGGTAGTTTCTGTTGTCATTATGATTTAAAGAGTAAACACAGTTGATTGATAATAAATGGCTTCAGCCAAACACTAACCATGAGTGAATTAAAAGTTTGTGTTATCATTCATATTCTCTGAAAAATGGCCAAGAAATCATAAATGCTGCCAGGGTGTGTAAACTTATGAGCACAACTGTATGTAAAGCCTTTAATTTTTTATTTTTGGCTAGAAAGGTTAGTTTCTTTGTCAGGTTTTTGTTGCTGTCTATGTCCCTTAAGGAAAGTTGCACCCCTATATTCCACCCCTTGAGAGGAAATTCAGATATTTTAAATTGTCAGAGCAAGAGGTGAGGGAATATCCCCATGGTCTGTGACAATTGCAAGATTAGAATTCCATTAAAGTAGGTTTCATTTTGGATAGGGTAAGGGAGAGTTTTATTCGCCGTCGCTTTATTTTGCCATCTGTGTCATATTGGAGAGAACTCCCTCTAAAGTGAGGAAAACCCTGGTTGTCATCAGGATAAGCAGAACTTGTGTCCCTGTGGAAGATTTCCCCTCCTGTTCCTGGTCGGGTTGTAATCCAAAATTTGTAATTTTCTTTCATTAATGACGGCTGCCCTAGAGAATAAATTGGTTGCATATTTTTCTGTTACATGGTATTTGTGCACAAAACGCAAATTTTTTGAAAAAACAAAATACACTTTTATGCACAAAAACACAATATAATACCCAATTTGGTAAACCATAAAAGCTGATGTTACGCTGAGTAAATGGATACCAAACATGTCACGTTTTATAATTGCAGCCGCCCGTGGAACGACGCCAAGCTACGGCGCCTAGATGACATTTTAAAAGCCTTAAAGTTTACATATGTGTGCGGGACTGGCGTGTGTTTTGTGCGCAAGAACAGGTGGGCGGGGCATTTGAAAAAATTAATTTATTAAAATGTTTTTATTTTTTAATTTTTTTTTTTTTTGATTACTTTTATTGCTATCACAAGAAATGTAAACATCTCTTACAGTACCGATAAGCAGTGACAGGTCCTCCCTTTTTTTTTTTTTTTTTTTTTTAATGAGACATCTGGGGTCTATTAGACTCTAGATGTCTCCTCTGCTCCTAAAGGTTTGGATTAAACTCGGATCGGTTCAATACAAAGCTTTCCTAAGCAAGCAATGGCTGGTAAACAAAGGACAAACTGTAAGAGCCCATTCACACCTGAGCATTTTGTAGCTTGAAGCCTGAAGCTACAAAACGCTTGAGGGGAAAAAATTCCTTATTCTCTATGGAGATGGTTCACATCTCCACTCCAAGTTGCCTGAAGCCCTACACCTGAAGCTCAAACAAGTTCTGGACCCTTTTTTGTCGCGCGAATATGGCAGATTTGGGTGTTTTTGGAGCAGGAAGCAGATGACAAAATCTAACAACATAGCAACAAATGATGAAACAGATGATTATTTTTCCTATTGGCTAATAAAAAAAACGCCAAAGCTCAAAAACGCCGGACAACGCTGCATGGAAACGCGCAAATAAGCCTGAAAAAAACGCGCAACAAAACGCTGGAAGAAACGCTCAAAAAAGCAACGCTTAGGTGTGAATGCAGCCTAAGTGACAAAATCCTTGTTGCTTTTTGTTTCTGAATTCACACAGTGGAACAACATCCATTCCACCCACTGTGTCTGAGTAAGCTGCCGACCACATGCTTATCTGGCTCCCCTCCCCCCGCATGAGAGAGCCTGGTAAAGGCGGTGGCAGGAAGGGGGTGGGACGCCCTACTGCAGCCTGTAAAAGTAATCCAGCAGCTCTCTAACCACTCGGATAAATATTTTGTGCAGAATTGCTGGCCTTACAGAATATGTCCATCATTGCAGCGATGACCCAGATTTCATCCTTCCTATCATGCGACGTACGGGTACATCGCTGGACAGGAAGCAGTTAAAAAGTGAAGAATTCCCTGTATGAAACATCTAGATATGTTAATTGTGCCTAAAAAGTGCTCTGAAATATAAACTCTGTGTTTATCTCTGAAAAAAATAGCATTGCTCTTCCTGTACCTTCAGCCTAATAGCTGTATATCTGCAGTGTGAGATCATATAAGGCATTGTGCCCCTTACAGCTAGTATTATGAGGTTTGAAGTTGCAGTGCAATAATTTCTCTGCAGATTACTGTTCATTGGGTGGGGCTGATCTGACCAGAGGCGGATCCAGAGTCTAGTCTCGGGAGGGGCACTGCCAGAAAATACATTTTTTTGCGGGCAATTTATTGGGGAAATGGCTGGTGTTGGCGCTTCACTCATCCTGACACCATGGTTGTTATGGTGTCAGGATGATTGAAGCGCATTATTTCTATTATTACATTGTAATCTAAAATGAAATGGTTCAACTCACCATAATTGGGAATCAGTGGGAGCCTGAGTGTGTCACTTGCCACTGTCGGCTGCCACCAGATGCGGATTGTCACTTGCCACATCACCTGCCACACTTTGCGGATTGTCACTTGCCTGCCACCAGTTGCAGATTGTCACTTGCCACGTCACCTGCCACACGTTGCAGATTGTCACTTGTCTGCCACCAGATGCAGATTGTCACTTGCCACATGTTGCGGATTGTCACTTGCCACGTCACCAGCCACAAGTTGCAGATTGTCACTTGCCACGTCACCTGCCACAGGTTGCGGATTGTCACTTGCCACGTCACCTGCCACACCTTGCGGATTCACTTGCCTGCTAAGGTGGTGTTTTGCTTGTCTCTTGCTTTGTCCCACCCAGAGTCAGGCAGCAGAGAGATGATGTAATCTCTCTGCTGCCTGCACAGTGAGGGAGGAAGTTACTGTAGGGATGCGGGCGCGGAGCGGTGAGAGATGTCACCTCTCTGCTCCCCTGCCCGCTGGCTCGCTGATTGGCCAGCCGCCGCTCACACACCGAGCCGCTCAGCTGACCGCCTGCTCTCTCAGCCGCCGAGCCGCCCGCCCGTTTACACACCGGCACCACCCGGCATCCCGGCCCGCCCGCTCACACAATGAGCCGCCCGGCCCTACCGCGGAGCCGCCCGCTCTCTCACCCGCACAGCCGCCCGCCCGCAACTAATTTCTCAAGGGAGGCAATTGCCCCGTTGCCCCCCCCCCCCCGGATCCGCCTCCTGAATTTGACACGAGGAAGAAATTCCTGTGATTCTACCAAGAAGGCTGCCTCCTTAGGGAGATACAAGTTGGACCCCTTTCGCACTGAGACTTTTTTCAGGCGCTTTTTGGCTAAAAATAGCGCCTGTAAAGCGACTCCCCCGCAGTCTCATTGTGAAAGCCAGAGGGCTTTCACACTAAGGCGATGCGCTGGCAGGACGTTAAAAAAAAAAAAAACCTCCTGCAAGCAGCATCTTTGGAGCGGCAAGTGTATACACCGCTCCTTCACTGCTCCTGCCCATTAAAATGAATGGGCACCGCTACCAAACCGATGGCAAAGCGCCGCTGCAACGACGACAGTAAATCACTACTAAAAATAGCGGCGCTTTACAGAGGGAGTGTGAACAAGTCTTACTTTTTGTTTGCTGGGTTGCATTTTTGGGGCTTTTCCTTTTAGCTTTTCAATCACCTTTTTCTGTCACTTTTTAAATAGCTTTATTTTTTTTTTTTCTTTCTTCTTTGGTTTCAGACTAACAATTAAGGGGAGTGGTTAATTGCTCACAGGTGCTTGAGGGCTATATAACTCTGTGTAGGACTCATAAGCAGGGCCGGATTTGCCACAAGGCCACCGAGGCCAGGCCTCGGGGCGGCAGTGGTGCAGGGGCGGCGCCGCTCCTGCGGCGACTTCGCAGCCGCCCCCCTATTCGGGCTGCCCATTAAACTCTATTAGGGGCACCGGTGCCCATAGAAAAGATGGCCGCGAGCCAACCACGCAACTGCGCATGCGCCGTTCCGAAGCCGGCCGGGCTTGGGAAAGCTCGTACGCGCTCGGCCGGGCGGCGCATGCGCAGTAGCGTGATTGCGCAGCCCGGCGCCATTTTTGAAAAAATCAATGTAATGTCAGTGGTGCGGCAGCGGGGGAGAGAGATGACATCTCTCATTGCCCGCACCGCTGTTCTGCCCTCCTCCATCTGATAGAAGGCAGCATGGCAAGTGACACACATCCCCATCTGGTGGCAGTGAGCATGGCAAGTGACATCCCCATCTGGTGGCAGTGTGGCAAGTGACATCCCCATCTGGTGGCAAGTGACATCCCCATCTGGTGGCAGTGTGGCAAGTGACATCCCCATCTGGTGGCAGGCATGGTGGCAAGTGACATTCCCATCTGGTGGCAAGTGAGATCCCCATCTGGTGGCAGGCATGGTGGCAAGTGACATCCCCATCTGGTGGCAGGCAGCGTGGCGAGTGACATCCCCATCTGGTGGCAGGCAGCGTGGCGAGTGACATCCCCATCTGGTGGCAGGCAGCGTGGCAAGTGACATCCCCATCTGGTGGCAGGCAGCGTGGCAAGTGACATCCCCATCTGGTGGCAGGCAGCGTGGCAAGTGACATTCCCATCTGGTGGCAGGCAGCGTGGCAAGTGACATCCCCATCTGGTGGCAGGCAGCGTGGCAAGTGACATCCCCATCTGGTGGCAGGCATAGTGGCAAGTGACATCATCATCTGGTGGCAGGCATAGTGGCAAGTGACATCCCCATCTGGTGGCAGGCATAGTGGCAAGTGACATCTCCATCTGGTGGCAGGCATAGTGGCAAGTGACATCCCCATCTGGTGGCAGGCATGGTGGCAAGTGACATCCCCATCTGGTGGCAGGCAGCGTGGCAAGTGACATCCTCATCTGGTGGCAGGCAGCGTGGCAAGTGACATCCTCATCTGGTGGCAGGCAGCGTGGCAAGTGACATCCCCATCTGGTGGCAGGCAGCGTGGCAAGTGACATCCCCATCTGGTGGCAGGCAGCGTGGCAAGTGACATCCCCATCTGGTGGCAGGCAGCGTGGCAAGTGACATCCCCATCTGGTGGCAGGCAGCGTGGCAAGTGACATCCCCATCTGGTGGCAGGCAGCGTGGCAAGTGACATCCCCATCTGGTGGCAGGGAGCATGGCAAGTGACATCCCCATCTGGTGGCAATGTGGCAAGTGACATCCCCATCTGGTGGCAGGCATGGTGGCAAGTGACATCCCCATCTGGTGGCAGGCAGCGTGGCAAGTGACATTCCCATCTGGTGGCAAGTGACATCCCCATCTGGTGGCAGGCATGGTGGCAAGTGACATCCCCATCTGGTGGCAGGCAGCATGGCAAGTGACAACCCCATCTGGTGGTAGGCAGCGTGGCAAGTGACATTCCCTTCTGGTGGCAGTGTGGCAAGTGACATTCCCATCTGGTGGCAGGCATAGAGGCAAGTGACATCCCCATCTGGTGGCAGGCAGCGTGGCAAGTGACATCCCCATCTGGTGGCAGGCAGCGTGGCAAGTGACATCCCCATCTGGTGGCAGGCAGCGTGGCAAGTGACATCCCCATCTGGTGGCAGGCAGCGTGGCAAGTGACATTCCCATCTGGTGGCAGGCAGCGTGGCAAGTGACATTCCCATCTGGTGGCAGGCAGCGTGGCAAGTGACATTCCCATCTGGTGGCAGTGTGGCAAGTGACATCCCCATCTGGTGGCAGGCAGCGTGGCAAGTGACATCTCCATCTGGTGGCAGGCATAGTGGCAAGTGACATCTCCATCTGGTGGCAGGCATAGTGGCAAGTGATATCCCCATCTGGTGGCAGGCATAGTGGCAAGTGATATCTCCATCTGGTGGGAGGCATAGAGGCAAGTGACATCCCCATCTGGTGGCAGGCAGCGTGGCAAGTGACATCCCCATCTGGTGGCAGGCAGCGTGGCAAGTGACATCCCCATCTGGTGGCAGGCAGCGTGGCAAGTGACATTCCCATCTGGTGGCAGGCAGCGTGGCAAGTGACATTCCCATCTGGTGGCAGGCAGCGTGGCAAGTGACATTCCCATCTGGTGGCAGGCAGCGTGGCAAGTGACATTCCCATCTGATGGCAGGCAGCGTGGCAAGTGACATCCCCATCTGGTGGCAGGCAGCGTGGCAAGTGACATCCCCATCTGGTGGCAGGCATAGTGGCAAGTGACATCCCCATCTGGTGGCAGGCATAGTGGCAAGTGACATCCCCATCTGGTGGCAGGCATAGTGGCAAGTTACATCCCCATCTGGTGGCAGGCATAGTGGCAAGTGACATCTCCATCTGGTGGCAGGCATAGTGGCAAGTGATATCTCCATATGGTGGCAGGCATAGTGGCAAGTGATATCTCCATCTGGTGGGAGGCATAGAGGCAAGTGACATCCCCATCTGGTGGCAGGCAGCGTGGCAAGTGACATCCTCATCTGGTGGCAGGCATAGTGGCAAGTGACAAGCGATGGTGGCAAGTGACACGCTCAGGGCTCCCAATGATTCTGCATTATGGTGAGTTGAACTATTTCATTTTATATTACAATGTAATGATAGAAATAATGCGTTTCAATCATCCTGACACCATAACAACCATGGTGCCGGGGATGATTGAAGCACTAACACCAGCCATTGCCCGCGAAAAATCCTTACCCCTCGCGCACTTACCCTGAAGTATTTTCAGTCTGTACAATTAAAGCCAGTTATTTTCAGTGTTCTCTGGTGTGGAGATATGTTTTTAATTCATCTATTGTAGCAGTCATCGATAAAGGACGAGAATGGTGGTGTGTGTGTGTGTGTGGGGGGGGGGGGCGGCATTGAAGGACCCGGCCTTGGGGCGGCAAAGGGAGTAAATCCGGGCCTGCTCATAAGTGAGCCTGCTCATTGTGAGGCTGCTGGAACTCTGTGTAAGTGGAACTGGTCTAAGTGGTGAGTTAAAAACCAGAGTTTAAAACAGGAGGTTATAACAGGGGTCATAGTACCTGTGTAGTGTAAGTACCTGAGTGTTGTCTGAGTAGTGTGTGTGGATCGTTAGTACTTGTGTATTGTGTACTGTATACTTGTGTATTGCGAGTGCACATAGGTCTGTGAGTACCTGTGTATTTTGTTGTGTACCTGTGTATTGTCTTCAGTACCTGTGTATTGTCTTGAGTATTAGTGCCAGGAAGCTAGCTGTTAGGTAATTTGAACAGGGTAAAATCCCCAATCCTCACTAAATGTAATAGGTACGATGCCCGGCAGGTGTGGAGAGGCGACTCTTTGTACGTCTTGCTGCATGTATGCGTTCCTTGATCATCCGATCAAGGGTGAATACTGCTGTGCAAAATGTAAGCACATTGTTTCCCTGGAAGCCCAGGTTCTGAATCTGGGGAAGCAACTGTCAGCACTGAGAAGTCCCTCCATACTAAAGGAGAGCCAGCAAGGTACACGGCAGGGACCAGCACAGAGGCGATTGGAGACTAAGAGGTGCAGGCACTAGCAAAGAGTAGATGGGTGACAGTCAGGAGGGGTAGAGGGGGAAGTGCCAGGGAAGCCGATCCAGGACTGGAGCATCCCAATAAGTACGCTCCATTGAGTGACATTGGTGAAACCAGTCAGGGACCAGCACTGCGGGAGCTGAGGGACTCTCCTAGCTGCCGGGGGAAGAACTCCTCCAGTGAGAGTATGGGGGCAGCAAAGGGAAAGGAAAGACAGATTCTGGTGGTAGGGGACTCAGTTCTTAGAAGGACAGAGAGGGCAATCTGTAACCAAGACCTGAAGCGCCGAACAGTATGTTATCTACCGGGCGCTCGGGTTTGGCACATCACGGATCTTGTGGACAAATTACTGGGAGGGGCTGGGGAAGACCCGGCTGGTATGGTGCACGTTGGCACCAATGACAAAGTCAAAGACAGATGGAGTGTCCTAAAGAACGATTTTAGGGACTTAGGAGCTAAATTGAGGAAAAGGACCTCCAAGGTAGTTTTCTCAGGAATACTACCGGTACATCGAGCCACACCAGAAAGGCAGAGGGAGATTAGGGAAGTAAACAAGTGGCTGAAGAGCTGGTGTAGTAAGGAGGGGTTTGGGATCCTGGAGGACTGGGCCGACTTCTCAGTCGGTAACCAGTACTATAGAAGGGACGGACTGCACCTAAATGAGGAGGGTGCAGATCTGCTGGGAATGAAGATGGCCAAAAAGTTAGAGGGGTTTTTAAACTAGGCGATGGGGGGGAGGGTCCAGAGGCAGAGATAGACAGCGCGGAAGATATTCCAGAGGGTAGTATTGGGGGCATTGGTGGTAGGTTAACCAAAGCACAAAAACACAAGGTGAGTATAGTAGCAAGTCCTAGTTGCAATCTCGAAACACCCAATACGAGGACAATATGCGACCGGTCTAAACTATGTGGCATGTTCACCAATTCCAGGAGCATGGCGGACAAGATGGGTGAACTAGAGATACTGTTGTACGAGGAGGATTTGGATTTTGTGGGAATTTCAGAGACCTGGTTCAACAGCTCTCATGATTGGCTGGCAAACATTCAAGGGTATACCCTATACTGCAAGGATAGAGAGGGTAAAAAAGGGGGAGGGGTATGCCTATATTTCAAGAATAATGTACAAGTGAATTTGAGAGATGACATCACCGAGGGAGCTAGAGAGGAGGTGGAATCCTTATGGGTAGAGCTCCAAAGGGATGAAGCTAAGGGGAAAATAATACTGGGAGTATGCTATAGGCCCCCTAACCTGAGGGAGGAAGTGGAGACAGATCTCCTATCACAATTTGGATTAGCAGCAAGGATGGGAAGTGTTATCATAATGGGGGATTTTAATTATCCAGACATAGACTGGGCGGAGGGAACCGCGCATTCATTTAAGGCGCGCCAGTTCCTTAATGTCTTGCAGGACAATTTTATGGGTCAGATGGTAGACGCACCAACTAGAAATAAAACATTACTGGATCTACTGATTACCAACAATACAGACCTGATCACGAATGTGGAAATACGTGGCAATTTAGGTAACAGCGATCACAGGTCAATTAGTTTCAGTATAAATCACACAAATAGGAAACATAAAGGGAATACAAAGACACTGAATTTCAAAAGAGCCAACTTCCCTAAACTACAAACCTTGCTAAAAGGCATAAATTGGGATAAAATATTAGGAACAAAGAATACGGAGGAGAGATGGGTTTGCTTTAAGAGCATATTAAATAAGGGCATTAGCCAATGTATCCCATTGGGTAATAAATTTAAAAGAGCGAGCAAAAGTCCTGGATGGCTTAACTCCAATGTAAAAATGCATATAAAAGCAAAGGAGAAGGCCTTCAAAAAATACAAGGTTGAGGGATCATCCTAAGCATTTAGACTTTATAAAGAATGCAACAAGAAATGTAAGGGTGCAATTAGGACAGCTAAGATAGAACATGAAAGACACATAGCGGAGGAGAGCAAAAAAAATCCCAAGAAATTCTTTAAGTATGTAAACAGTAAAAAAGGGAGGCTAGACCATATTGGCTCCATAAAGAATGAGGAAGGACATCTGGTTACAAAGGATGGGGAGATGGCGACGGTATTGAATTTTATTCTTCTCCTCATTCTTCACGAGTGAATCGGGGGGGCTTCAGTAACCAAAACTGCAGTGTTTATCCTCATGACACAACACAGGAAGCACCTCCATGGTTAACAGAGGACAGAATTAAAATTAGACTTGAGAAACTTAACATTAATAAATCACCGGGACCAGATGGCTTGCATCTGAGGGTACTTGTGGAACTCATTCAAGTGATTGCCAGACCGTTGTTCCTAATTTTTACAGATAGTCTACTGACTGGAATGGTACCAGCTGATTGGAGAAAAGCCAATGTAGCACCAATATTTAAAAAGGGCCCAAAATGCATCCCTGGGGATTACAGACCAGTTAGCCTAACATCAATAGTATGTAAACTCTTGGAGGGGATGATAAGGGACTATATACAAGATTTTAGTAATAAGAACGGTATCATTAGCAGTAATCAGCATGGATTCATGAAGAATCGTTCTTGCCAAACCAATCTATTAACCTTCTATGAGGAGGTGAGTTGCCATCTAGATAAAGGAAGGCCCGTAGACGTGGTGTATCTGGATTTTGCAAAAGCATTTGACACAGTTCCCCATAAACGTTTACTGTACAAAATAAGGTCCGTTGGCATGGACCATAAGGTGAGTACATGGATTGAAAACTGGCTACAAGGGCGAGTTCAGAGGGTGGTGTTAAATGGGGAGTACTCAGAATGGTCAGGGGTGGGTAGTGGGGTTCCCCAGGGTTCTGTGCTGGGACCAATCCTATTTAATTTGTTCATAAACGATCTGGAGGATGGGATAAACAGTTCAATCTCTGTATTTGCCGACGATACTAAGCTAAGCAGGCAATATCTTCTCCGCAGGATGTGGAAACCTTGCAAAAAGACCTGAACAAATTAATGGGGTGGGCGACTACATGGCAAATGAGGTTCAATGTAGAAAAATGTAAAATAATGCAATCTATACACTGGGGGGAGAACCTCTGGGGGAATCTAGGATGGAAAAGGACCTGAGGGTCCTAGTAGATGATAGGCTCAGCAATGGCATGCAATGCCAAGCTGCTGCTAACAAAGCAAACAGAATATTGGCATGCATTAAAAAGGGGATCCATTTCAGAGATAAAACGATAATTCTCCCACTCTACAAGGATCTGGTCCGGCCGCACCTGGAGTATGCTGTCCAGTTCTGGGCACCAGTCCTCAGGAAGGATGTACTGGAAATGGAGCGAGTACAAAGAAGGGCAACAAAGCTAATAAAGGGTCTGGAGGATCTTGGTTATGAGGAAAGGTTGCGAGCACTGAACTTATTCTCTCTGGAGAAGAGACGCTTGAGAGGAGATATGATTTCAATATACAAATACCGTACTGGTGACCCCACAATAGGGATAAAACTTTTTTGCAGAAGAGTTTAACAAGACTCGTGGCCACTCATTAAAATTAGAAGAGAAGAGGTTTAACCTTAAACTACGTAGAGGGTTCTTTACTGTAAGAGCGGCAAGGATGTGGAATTCCCTTCCACAGGCAGTGGTCTCAGCGGGGAGCATTGATGGCTTCAAGAAACTATTAGATAAGCACCTGAATGACCGCAACATACAGGGATATATAATGTAATACTGACACATAATCACACACATAGGTTGGACTTGATGGACTTGTGTCTTTTTTCAACCTCACCTACTATGTAACTATGTTACCGCCAACACCCCACTGTGAAAGGGGCCTTACAGTGTAGTATGGTAATTCTTTATTGGGGAAAAGATTATCTGCAGGGAAGACCACAAGAAACTAGTTCTTTGCCTTCAGCTTGCCCTTTCTGGGCACAGCTTCTAATTCGTGTTCTTTCTAAATTGCCTAATATACCTGGGGAAAAAAGCTAATACCACAATGTATCAGCTATGCCTGCCCTTTGTTCAAAATAGGCTTGATCCAAAACAGATAATTTTAGGATAAAATCTTGAATTTGTGCCAGCATTGCACTTGCATGTGTTTCTGTCTTTGGGTAAAATGCTCTGATGTGTAGTGCTGACGTTTCCCATTAACTGATAAGTAAAACTGATAAAATACAGTATGTGAATTCTGACAGACCCCAAACTCTGTGGTGGTGGGAGGGGGTGGGGGTGGGGGGGGTCATATGTCACACTGTCGTCCTCATTTTCCCTAACAGTCTGTAACAAAGACAGTCAATTTGAAATGTTATGTCTGAAGCTGAGATGCCTGATATGCTTATTATAGCGCTGGACCAATAGAAGTAAGGATTGGCTCTGAATATCCTGTAAAGTGCTTTTTCCTTCAAAGAAGCATATTTGTGATTAAAATATAGTGTGGATGGACTCTGTTCTGGTCCTATGCTGCTACCTCTCTCTGATAGAAGGAAAGGAAGCACTCACCAAACAGTCAATTTCCTGGATATGTATGGAAGAGCACCTGATACAAAAGTTCTTCTCACTTAGACCCCATACACACTATTAGATTTTCTGCAGATTTTTGTCTTCAGATTTACCAAAACCATGTAGTGCAAGGGCCTGCCTGATGGCATACAAACTCTAAGGTTTGATTTTAAGAGAAAATGTAATAGTGTGTATGGGGTCTAAGTGAGAAGAACGTTTGTACCAGGTGCTCTTCCATACATATCCAGGAAATTGACTGTTCGGTGGTGCTTCCTTTGCTTCTCTCAGAGAGAGGTAGCAACATAGGACCAGAACACATAGGTATGAACCTAGCCTTAAGCCGGCCACAGACAGTTCGAACCATGTATGTATGGGCAGGCTGAATGTTCAACAATGCTTGGGTACAACCAGCCTGTCAAATTTTACTTGCGATCACTGTGTTCTCCCAGCAGGGACTGCTTCCCCTGCCAATATTTGAGGTGAAGTTTCCCTGCATCCAATTTGCATGACAGGAGAGTGTGACCGGCTCTTAATGGAGCCGATTCACACATCTCCGGGGCCGCTACAGAGTGCACTGCAGAAGGGTCATGTGCATACACTGCAGTAGGGGCTGCTGAATTTTGTGTGTTGGTTATAAAACATTTCCACCCTTGGTGTGTTTCTGCAGTCTCGATTTGTATGATCTTCATAATTACCTTGCCAATGATCGAAAGAAGACTGATACTACAGCAATTCTTAAATTCCCAGCTATTGCCTTTCTTTAGGATTTGTGCAATGATGGCTTTCTAACATTCCATGCAGCAGATGAGTGTCAGAAGACTGCGAACCCTTTGCAACAGGGATATCCCCCAGCTTTGATTTTGCTGCTGAAAGTGTTTCTAAAAATAAAGTGTGTGTGTGTGTGTGTGTAAATATAAATATGGGTCAATCGCATATCTCCCTGATTGTATGGCATGATGGATAAGTATCTGCCTGTATTTCTCAGTATTGAGGACACCATTGATCCTGACCAAATCTCAATCTCCATCTCCATTTGCAGAAATGCAGCCCCCAACTTGCAAACAGCCTGCACAGACTCATTGGGGGTTATTTACTAAAGGAAAATCCACTTTGCACTGCAAGTGCACTTGGAAGTAAAGTTGCTGTAGATCCGAGGGGGACATGCAAGGAAAATACATCATTTTAGCCTGCACATGATTGGATGGTAAAATCAGCAGAGCTTCCACTAATTTCAGATCTACCCCTTAGATTTAGAGCAACTGCACTTCAATGGAAATGGATTTGCCTTTCGTAAATTTTTTCACTCTCCAGCCCTTTGGCGAACAAACTGCCTCCTGCTACATCCAAATATTTATAATTTTGATTCCTCAGTCCAGAGCACTTGCTGCCATTTTTCTGCACCCAAATTTCTATGTTTTTGTGCATAGTTGAGTCACTTAACCTTGTTTACATGTAGGAGGTATGGCTTTTTGGCCGAAATTCTTCCATGAAGACCACTTCTGCATAAACTTTATCGAACAGTAGATGGATGTACTTGAGTCCCAATGGTTTCTGCCAGTTGTGTGCTAATGGCATGGCTAGACATCTTCCAATGTTGAAGGGAAGCATAATGTGTCTCATCTGTTGCATTGTTTGCTTGGTTGACCACTGCGTCTACAGTCCTCAATGTTGCCCGTACCTTTGTGCTTCTTTTGAACACATCTTGAAACTCCAGTCTGCTCTGAAATCTTTGCCAGGGAGAGACCCTGCTGATGCAGTGTAACTACCCTGTGTCTTGCTGCTTTGCTCAATCTTGCCATAGTGATCTGTGTCAAAGTGAATTCCTCAACCTCACCTTAGTAGCAGAGTTTGGCTGTTGCCCACCCAGTTTTAAAGTGGATGTAAACCCAATGTCATCCTTTCTAAACTACTGCCATAGGGGTTATCTATAAGGATATACATGCCTCCTGCATGTATCTTTACCTGTGAAATGTCTCCCCTCTGTCTGTTATGAGAGACGAAAAACTGCAGTTTATGTGGGTGGGTCCGTTGTCTGGAGCTCGGTGGGTGAAGTCGTGACGTCAGACTCCCCGCCCACCTCTACACTCCCCTTGTCAATATGCATTTCTAACACTGAACTTCTGCTGAACTTCTGCTATGATCTCTAACATCCAGTGAAAAGACAGGAAAGTAACCACATGACTTCAGCATGCCAAATCATGCTGAGGTGTGGAACAGCCAATCCTTGCAGAGCTGCTGAAGAAAGGAGTGGGGGAGGGAATTAAAAAATCATGCCTGTGTCTTAGGCTGTCACTCACAGCAAGGGGGAGGATTTGACAAAGTTTTTGTCAGTTTGTCAAGAATTATCTCACTGAACAATAAAAGAGGATTGCTCAGAGATGGATTAACTCTGTGTGGCAAGACTGGGCTCAAATGATAGGAAATCTTATACTCTGCAGTATGATATACAAAAAAAAAAAATTTCGGGTTTACATCTACTTTAAGCTTCCTACACATCTGTTTCAGTTAATAACAGTGTTTCAACTTACTGTGAGGAATTAGCTCAGTAGCAGGGTGTGAGTGACCCCCCCCGGATGAGTCGCAGCACAGTGAAAAAAACACAGCACGACAGCAGGATCTTGGTGAAACACAAATGTGGTTTATTTTTACCTTCTGTGTTTACAAAGTGCAGGTATCAAAATGGTAAAAAAATAAAACAAAACTGATAATAAACCCTTTCTATCTTGGGCTTCTAACTACAAACAAAAGAACCCAACCACTTGCCCTGGACCAGCCTACAGCTGCCTAGGCACCCGACTGTTGCACACAATGAATCAAGAGTTCTTATTCATACAGACTTATGGGGAGATTTACTAAAACTGGTGCACTCAGAATCTGGTGTAGCTGTGCATGGTAACCAATCAACTTCTAACTTCAGCTTGTTCAATTGGGCTTTGGCAATAAAACCTGAAAGCTCATTAGTTTCTATACAGAGTTGCACCAGATTGTGCACTCCCCAGTTTTAGTAAATAACCCCCTTAGTCTCCCCACACAGAAGTTTCTGCTCCCCAGTCTGTCCTACACAGAGATCTGGTTCCAGGGTGGAGCATCCTCTCTAAACAGACTGGGAGTTTTATAGAACCCAGAGTGCTCAACCAGCTACAGCTGAGCTGGTTAACTCCTCAGTGAGCCAAACAGGCTCACTACATAGCACAAAAAGGAAAACTGTTTTGTATATAGCATGAATATGGGACAAACATATCTCCCATACTGGACATAACCCATAGTTTTTCCTGGCTTCCTGTCACGCTACATATGAAATTGATGATCATTAGCACCTGCTTGGTATAATTGATCATACAACTGACTCAAATCATAAAAATTCCTTGATTTTGTGAAAGTTTCATTATATCAAATATGGATTTGATTTAGATTTTCCTTCTGTTCCCTCCCTTTGCAATAATGTAAATTTATAAAAATAAACAATTAAATCAAAATGTTTGTAACATTCTTGCTTGACAGCATTTTTTCACACCTTCCTAAAACTTTAGCTTAGTTACTGTGTGTGTGCGCGCGCAACCCCAATTCCAAAAAAAGTTGGATTTGCCTTTTCTTTTCTCCTCGATTGTGCTCATTTTGCTGTTGATTTTTTGTTGGTGTCCTGTTATATACATTTTCCCCTGTACCCTATGCAAAAAAACTTTAATAAACTCAGACTGAACACAAAAAAATAGGGATGCTGTGTAAAATCTACATAGAAAAAAAAATAAAAATAGAATGCGGTAATTTGCAAATTCATAAACCCATACTTTATTCACAATAGAAAAAAAGAAACATATCAAATATTTAAACTGAGAAAATGTACAATTAAAAAAAATGAAGGTAATTTTGAAATTGATGGCAGCAATTACATCAAAAACAAAAGTTGGAAAAGGGCAACAAAAAGCTGGCAAAGTAAGTGGTACTAACAAGGAAGAGGTGAAAAAACCTATTGCAACTAATTATGTTAATTGGCAACAGGTCAGTAACACGATTAGGTATAAAAGGAGCATCTTGCAGAGTCTGAGTGTCTACTAAAGATAGATGGGCAGAGGTTCACCATTCTTTTAAAAGCTACATCCAAAAATTGTCAAACAATTTCAGAATAATATTCCTCAATGTAAAATATCAAAGACCCTAAATAAATCATCATCTACAGTACATAATATCAAAAGTGTCTGAAGAAATCTCTGTGCACAAGGGACAAGACTGAAATGCAATATTGGATGCCAGTGATTTTCAAGCTCTCAAACGGCACTTCATTAAAAACTGGAATGATTCTGCATACTGCATGGGCTAAGGAATACTTCCAAAAATCACTGTCTGTGAACACAGTTCACCGTGCCATCCAAACAAGGTAAAGCTCTATCATGCAAAGAAGAAGCCATATCGAAACTTGATCCAGAAACACCGCCATCTTCTCTGGACCAAACCTCATTTAAAATGGTCTGTTGCAAAGTGGAAAACGGACGAATCAAAATTTTACATGATTTTTGGCAACCATTGCCGAGTCTTCTGTTCTAAAGAGAGGGACCTTCCATTTTATCGGTGCTCAGTTCAAAAGCCTTAATCCCTGTTGGTATGGGGGTGCATTTGTGCCTATAGAATGGGCTGCTTGCACATCTGGAAAGCCACCATTAATGCTGAAAGATATATCCAGGTTTTAGAGCTGGATATGCTCCCATCCAGATGTCTCAGGGAAGGCCTTGCATATTTCAGCAGGACAATGCTAAACCGCATACTGCATCTACACTATACTGTCAAAAGTATTGGGACACCTGTCTTTACACACAAACTTAAAGGGCATCCCAGTCTTAGTCTGTAGGGTTCAATATTGAGTTGGCCCACCCTTTTCAGCCATAACCACTTCAACTCTTCTGGCAAGGCTGTCCACTGGGAATGTTTGACCGTTTTTCCAGAAGCGCATTTGTGAGGTCAGGCACTGATGTTGGATAAGAAGGCCTGGCTCACAGTTTCCGCTCCAATGCTTCCCAAAGGTGTTCTGTCGGGTTGAGGTCAGAACTCTGTACAGGCCAGTTAAGGTCCTACACCCCAAACTCACTCATCCATGCCTTTTTATGGACCTTGTTTTGTGCACTGGACCAAATCATTTGGTGAAGCGAGGATTATGGTGTGGGGTTGTTTTTTCAGAGATTAGGCTTGGCCTCTTGGTTCCAGTGAAGGAAACTCAGCATACCTATACATTTTGTACAATTTCAACTTTGTGGGAACAGTTTGGGGATGTTCCCTTCTTGTTCCAACATAACTGCGCACCAGTGCACAAAGCAAGGTCTATAAGGACAGGGATGAGCGAGTTTGGGGTGGAGGAACTTGGATGGCCTGCACAGAGTCCTGGCCTCAACCTGATAGAACACCTTTGGGATGAATTATAGTGGCGACTGCGAGCCAGGCCTTCTCATCCAACATGAGTGCCTGACCTCACAAATGCGCTTATGGAAGAATAGTCAAACATTCCCATTGAAGAACAAGAATAAGCAACAAAGATGATCAGGTGCCTGCTATGAAGGACAGCATTGGAGAAAAGGCTGAAATGATGACAATCCTGTAGACCTTGGCTGCTAGGGATAGCTCCTGTGAAGGAGTGTCATAGAAAAGCCACAACAAATTCCATAAAAGCGCTTAGATCCAGGTATACATCTCAATTATATGAATATTCTAAGTGAAGGCAAAAACCTGTCAGTCTCTCAGATTTCATGAATTAAAATATAGTTTATTGTAAGCGAAATATCAGCTTAATTAAAAGTTACCTGAAGGTCTGCCGAACCAATGATAACCATCTATTTTCCGCAATGACCAGTGGCTAAAATTGCATACCTGCCCTCGGATTTAAAGGTCCTGGATGTGTCTCTGTACCTGCCAATTCCAGCATCGGTGTATGGTGGCTGGACTGGGTTGATGGATCCGGAGGCAGAGTGAAGGTCGATGAAACATGAGACCCGTTTACAGTTCCGGAGAGGAGTACAGCGACCAAGAGCTGGGAAAGGTCTCCCCTCAGCGACACCATGTAGGGGTGGCGGCTGGCAATGTCACTCTCTGCGCTAGGACAAGGCGCAGGAGTGCAAAACATGTCGTCATGGTGACGGGACCACGCTATTGGCTTGCCACCCTGGTGTCTCCCTCTCCACTGGCTTCTGCTCTGTCCTTCTGGTGCAGTGAGTGATGTCATCGCCAGCCGCCGCCCCCGCATGGTGTCGCTGCGGGGAGACCTGTCACAGCTCTTGGCCGCTGTACTCTTCTCCGGAGTTGTAAATGGCTCTTCTGTTCCATCTACCTTCACTCTGCCTCCGGATCCATTGACCCAGTCTAGCCACCATACACCGATGCTGGCCTTAGATCCAGGTATACATCTCAATTATATGAATATAAGTGCTTTTAAACCTTGTGGACAGCCTTCCCAGAAGAGTTGAAGCTGTTGTAGCTGCAAAGGGTGGGCCAACGCAATATTGAACCCTACGGACGAAGACTGGGATGCCATTAAACGTCATGTGCGTGTGAAGGCAGGTGTCCCAATACTTTTGGCAATATAGTGTATAACAGCATGGCTTCATAGTAGAAGAGTCCAGGTGCCTAACTGGCCTGCCATCCAAAACTTTCACTAATTGAAAATATTTGGCTCTTGATCCATATTGTTCTTCTGTTACGGCATGATTAATGTGCTCTTTGACAGGCTGAATGTTTTATTATTTGCCATAATTTCTCTATTTGATGTACAACTGCTACTGATTTGCAAGTCATTGATGATGCACTTTTTTTTTTTTTTTTTTTTTTTATCTGTATATCTGATCACAGTTACACACCGTATTCCTTAAATTTTTTCAATAAAAATTTATTGAAAGAAAAAATATTTTGCACATCTTGAAACAACAAAGAAGACCTAGGACTATTACGCAGTTATATCTGGCAAAAATGGGACAATGTCGTCCCTCCCCCAAATGTCTGCAAATGGTCTCCTCAGTTCCCAGACCTTTATAGAGTGTTGTTAAAAGAGGGGGTGCTACACCAAGGTAAACATGACCATGTCCCAACTTTGAAACATGTTGCTGCCATCAATTTTAAAATCATCTTATTGTTAAATGGTACATTTTCTTAGTTTAAACATTTTGATATATTTTCTGTTTTCTATTGTGAGTAAAATATGGGTTTATGAGATTTGCAATTAGTTGTATTCTGTTTTCATGTAGATTGTAAACAGTGGGTCAACTTTTTTGGAATTGTGGTTGTATGTATATTTGTGTATACCCACCTTCATATCAATTCCTATTTGCCCCTTCTAATGCCAGCGCTGGGCCCTGGCATATATCCACTCCAAAAAGCTTTTTAAATCGCCTATCTTGCAATTTCCTTTCTGAGGCTGGCTACATTCAAACATCATGGTCCCATAGTGTATGGGAATGTAGCCACCCTTCTAGGCTTATTCCTAACTTGGACAACAATTATACATTCCCACACAGCAAGCATTGCTCCAAAAATTGGAATAGACCAACCATGGCACAGCACCACCCACTGTACAGTACACATTTCATTTTGGTCCTCAGCAGCACATACTTTAGATCAGTACCAGCATAAACATATTCACTAGCCAATGTATACCCAGTATGAATGCTGGGGCAGTGCTTGATGGGAGGTGTAGTTTGGATATGGCAATGTACATGATCGCACCCAGAAATGCATACAAAGAAGCCTCTGTAGGAAGCGCACCCAGAAGAAATATAAAGATATTTATTGCTATTTAGAACTGTTACTACTTAAGTGGTAATGTATTATAATGGCAAGTGCTTGGATGACCATTTGAGCAAAATTGTTTAGTTCCCTTTATTTGTTTGACTAGTAATGGTATCTCTACATAATCACAACCACACTTCATCTTTGTTTAGTATTTTGTATTATTTTCCTGGAAAACAGTGAAGCTTCTGGTCCACTTGCAGTTGGACAGGTCTACCCACTAATGCCCTGTACACACGATAGGATTTTCCGACAACAAAATCTATGTTTTTTTTCCGACGGCTGTTGGCTCAAACTTGTCTTGCATACATACGGTCACACAAATCTTGTCGGAAATTCCGAACGTCAAGAACGCGGTGATGTACAACGAGCTGAGAAAAATGAAATTCAATAGCCAGTGCGGCTCTTCTGCTTGATTCCGAGCATGTGTGGAACTTTGTGCGTCGGAATTGTGTACACACGATCGGAATTTACGAGAACGGATTTTGTTGTGGGAAAATTTGAGATCAGATCTCAAATTTTGTGTGTCTGAAATTCCGATGGAAAATGTCGGATGGAGCCTACACACGGTCGGAAATTCCGACAACAAGCTCCCATCGAACATTTTCCGTCGAAAAATCCTAACGTGTGTACGGGGCATTAAGTGTCCATTTATGGAGATTACGTTCTGTTTTCCTCTCCTGGCCACTGCATGTGTGGCCAACCTAAAAATGTTGGACACTTTGTATTACACCCAGTGTGGCCAATGACAAAGCAATACTTCTACTTGGGAATATTTTCCCTTCCAGCTGCATACAGTCCTCTGTAAGTGGGAGCCCCAACTCGCCCCTTATATATCTAAGCTTAGCTACAAATTCAAAACAAGAAAACAGGTTTACAACACTTATAATGAAAATGAAAATGAAAATTTAAAAATCAGATTTTTATATATATATATATATATATATATATATTTTACATACATTGTGTGTGTATATATATTATGTATCTGTCATAAAAATACTATAACAAAGATGTTTATTAAATTATCCCTAATTTAAACTGCTAAAAACATTGCCTTAGCCTTTAAGATCCAGGAGTGTTATTGGACTGCTTTCAGTTTCCTGTTAATGATGTTCTGCTTTCTTCCTGTGATTTATGACCTATGGATTTCTCAAGCCATAGCGAAGATTAATAGCTATTAGTTGAATGGCAAGTTGGGCTAGCCCAATGGTAAGCAAGGTTCTTCTGTAGCTGTCAAGTCAGTCCTGCTTTTAGCTCTTTACTCTGCTATCAGATATTTATCATAAGTATCCATGTTCACAATAACAATTATGGCTTTTAATAAATGTCTAATGTCCACTGTCACTGGAGACAGGTGATGTACCTTTTCACCCATACAGAGAAATCACTCTTAGCTTAACTAGCTTATTATATTATCTTCGGACTCTTAATCAACTCTCCACTGTCTTCTTTGTTCAATAGTTTTTTTTTATTGCATTTTCAAATCCTACAAAATAACCACAGTAATACATTGAGGAGTAGAGTATACAAAAGGCATAGGTAACTACTGGCATTAAGTAAATCTTAAGCAGGAGTGTACAAAAAAGTGTAACAAGGTACGTCTGTGATAGAAAATGCACATGATGATGAGGAGATCATCAGATTAAGCTATAAAGCTGACATCAGTGTGGTGTGGTACCAAAATATGGACTTTCTGAAAACATATGACATTTGTAATTGGGAAGATTACGTAGAATAAGAGATATCTTAAGGACCGGAAGAATTTACCCCCTTAATGGCCAGGCCATTTTTTGCAATACGGCACTACGTCGTTTTAACTGACAATTGCATGGTCATGCGACGTTGTACACAAACAATCTATGTCCTTTTTATAAGGACATAGAACAATCCATATAACAATAGAAAATGCATACAGTATTTTCCTACGCGTTACGGAGAAAAAAACTCCTTCCTCAGGGATATTCTGATATGCATTTGATTCTAAATGTAGCAATCTACAGTATAAAAGAACATATTTTCAGCAACAAAAAAGACATACTTCAGCAGTGTTTCTCTATCTATCCAATGGCGGTAGATGGATCCAGACAAAGATAAAAATCGATAAAAGATGTATATATGTGCACTACTTGATTCTTACACACCAAACACAGTCGCAGACAATGGATCACACGGGGTGACCAGATGGCAGAAAGATGCAGGTAGGTAAAAACAAGAAGGAAGGGCTTCCTGGTTGCTGCGGGAGTGGATTTAGCGGACACCCAAGATGCAGCCCAGGACCGCAACAGCCGGAGGCTAGGGGATGTAATTAAAACAATTCAGAGTGGCTGCACAGGTCTGCAATTATATTAGAGTCATTAAAATGATTCCAATGGGGCCAAAGACCTCACATACAAAGGTAGGCCTGGGGGTTGAACAAGACATTAGTCCATATTGATACTAGTGGAGAACTTCCCAAATAGTCTTTTTACATGACCATATGTCGTACTATCAGAAAGGTAATGATACTAAAAAAAATTATAAAATAAAACTGTAAACTGTAAAATCCCCAATGGCAAAAGATGAAAGATAGTAGGGATAAGTGCATCAAGGGTCCATATTGCAAGCACAGTTAGCTGGTTACACAGATCTATGGCGACCCATACATATATATTTTCTCCAGGGAGCCGGTCTATAAGCAGCAAACGAAACATGCACAGCATCAAACAAATTGAGCCGAGAGAAGTGTCAGCATAACAGGCCAAATTTTGAACTCTCATCTGAGAGCAAGGAACGAAAAAAATACCAAAAATATACTTTACCTGAAGTCCTGTATGACTGGTGTGTGTTGCCCCATTCACAGTCACAGCACTAGTGCTGAGCTACCTAGATTGCTATTAAATAGCAATCAGGCGCCACAAACCCTGCCTACAAGATAGGTGTGGGGGATAAAAATCCTAGGGGGCGATCAAGGGGTTTAGTGTTCCTTAGGGAGGTGTTTTTAACTCGGGGGGGGGGGGGGGAGTGTATTGACAGGGGGTAGAGAGAGATCGCTGTTCCTGATCACTAGGAACAGCAAATCTCTCTCCTTCCCTGACAGAACGGGGATCTGTCTGTTTACATTGACAAATCCCCATTCTGCCTCTGAGGATCAATCGTGGGTTGCTGGCAGACATTGTGGCCGCCAGACATGCGCATTGGCTCTGGCGAATCACGCATGCCCCCTAGAGCTCTTAAAGCGACCGACGTATACCTGCGGTGATTTGCGCAGCTGTGCCAACCTGCCGCAGTATGGCGGCGGCTGGTCAGCAAGTGGTTAAGATGTTAGAGGAAGTAAAAAAGGCAGTAAAAAAGAGAAAGATGAGAGGGGGGTGGAGGTGGAGGAGGCTGGAGAGGTGCACAAGTTTTCAATTGAGTGACTGTTGAAAGTGCATTTTCATGGATCCAGTAGTCTCTGATCATAAACTCTCAAAGAATTCCGAAATCCAGGGGTCTCGGATACGCTGGAGTTAGGCATTGTGTTTTGTAGTCGAGCCGTCAGTTTCTTATTGACTAATATCCAGTGCACTTTAGGTTTTACCTCGTAGACAGGCATACGTGGCGATAGCTAAGCTTGTGCCAGAATCTGCATAGTGGTTGTAAGAATGAGTCATAGGGAGAAATTTGGGGATTGGAGAGTCAGGTTTGCGATTTTAGAGGACCTCAGAGAGGTCAAATGTAGGGGTTGGATGAAAGAGGGTACCAAGGATTTTGGGTTGTTGGGTAGGACTACCAGATGTGAAAAAAGGTTCAGGGCAACCTCGAAAGCAATATGCAGAGGCATCAGCGGAGGCATGTGCTAGTCTTCTTAAAGTGATGTACCACCGGTGTAATACTATAATTTGGTTTCCACTGCAACTGCATTTCTGGAGCACGATTTTGTGGTGGCCCAGATCTGATCCCATTGAGATTGTTCTAGGGCAGGGATCACTAAATGGCGGACTGCGGTCTGCACCCGGACCAAGTGGCAGTCCTGTCCAGGCCGTGGCTGCCTCTTAGCAGCTGTGTGTCATCTTCTGAGTCTCCCACCCGGCTGCCGCTCTCATCCACACAGTGGGCGGAGTGGGAGGTGCTTCAGATCTGCACAGAGAGCAGGTGTCCAAAATGCTGCAGAGAGCTGGAGTCAAGTTGGCAAGCTTGCTATCATAAGTTGGACAGCTCCCACCCTCGGTCTCAATCTGCAGCACTATATGAGGAGTATCATATAGTCAATCAAGTGGTGTTTTTATGTAGACATGCCATGTTTTAGTTAAAAACAAAGTGTGTAGGTGACACTGAGACTTGTGAGATGCGATTGGATAAAATGGAGTGCAGACTCCGACAGCGGGGTTATCCTAAAGAGGTGGGTAAAAAAGCACGACATGAACTGCATTGTAAAAAAAATAGTCTGTGGGTCACATAATGCCCATTATTTCCCAATTTCACCCCTTCAAAAATTGTGTATTCAATATAGTTAAACACTGGTCTATATTATCTGAAAATTATTCGTTGGTTCCAGAATTTTATTCTCCACCTTTTACCTTCTTATCGTTGAGGAAGAACCATACATGATAAATTGGTGAAGTCTGACCAATATCGGCCACAACCACATTTTTAGGTCCACGGAAAAAATGTTCTTACCCTTGTCGTAGTGTGTGTGTGTATATGTATGTATATTTATATGTGTGTGTGTGTATATATATATATATATATATATATATATATATATATATATATATATATATATATATATATATAGTGTGTGTATGTATGCAGGGCTTTTTTTCTCAGAAAATAGGTGCTGGAACTCACACTCCCCAGCCAATGCCCCACCCCAACCACACCCACAACTCCACCCCCCAGCCACACTTTCCTTTAGAGGTGAAGGTTGCCAAATAGCGGGTGTGATCGAGGCTCAGAACTGTGTATCGCAGAAGACGCATGGTTCAGAAAAGTGAAACACAGAGTACAGGACTCAGGAGTATGTATTGTGCAGTGCAGAGAAGTGCATATCATACAGAGTGCAGTAGTCATAAACATGTACAGTACACAACATGAAAAAGGTACAGTATGTACCGCACAGCATAGAGACTATGATCAGGAGTATGTAATCTACACTGTACATACATAATCTGAGGCAAATGATGCACTTGCCTAACCACTACCCCTGTATACTGTGCTATACATTATGTATTGATGACCCCTGTTCTCTTTATACTAGGCTGTTACATACTTCTGACCACTGCACTCTGTCAGTTGTGTTGTACCTTACATACTCCTGACTGCTGAACTCTGTATTCAACATATAGCCCTGTGTACAGAGTGCAGTGGTCAGGAATACGTAATATAGAGTGTAATGTGCAGTCCAGCATACAGTGTGCAGGGGTCAGGAGTACGTAACTTAAAACCCATTGTGCAGAATTCATTAGTATTGTCCAGGGGCCATTAATGTAACATATGACTGTAAGAGGTATGTAATGTATAGCACAGCATACAGTTATGACTAGGTAATGTACAAGGTATTTTACTAAATCCTCACTGTTGCACCCTGCATACCCTACCATACATGACATACTCTTGGTTACTGAACTCTGTATACTTTGCTGCCCCCCAGCAAAGTTCCCTTGTCCTCTCCAAGCAAAAATCCTCCACCCCTCAAAGTAACCATCAATTACTCGCCTCTGCACACCTCTTTGCTTTCCTCTGTGCCCATCCCCAGCTCAGCTCTGTGCCCAACATCCACAGCCCACCTACACACCTTCCCATCCACAACACACCTCTTCTGCCCCATCCACAGTTCAACTTTGCACTTTTTCCACAGTTTACTGTAGCACCCCGTTCACAACTCACCTTCGTACCACATTACCATCTCACCTCTGCACCCCTCCCCCCACAGATTACACCCCCAGTCCACAACTTACCTCAGCACCCTCATTTACAGCTTATCCTCACAGCTTTCACATCTGCAAACCCCCTTCCCTGCTATAACCTCTGCACAAATCCCCCCTTTTCCAGCTCTCCCCTTTGCACAAATCTCCCACCTTTTTACAGATCCCCTCCCCCCCAGCTCTCTCAATTTTTCACAGATCCCTCCTTCCAGCTTTCTCACAAATCCTCCCACCCCCACACAAAAAGCTCTCTCACCTATTCACAGATTGTCCTCCTCCCCCACAGCTCACTGTCACCTCTTGCAGAATGCAGCCATCACGGCTCTGATAGTTGTGCCCGGGCTTTTTTTTCAACAGTGACGTTCCTGCAGCTCTGCCTATTAGGAATGTAGCATGGAGCAGAGGAGGAGTTTCACAGAACTTCACTCCTCTCTGCGCTACACACACAGTTGTAACAGGCTGCAGGTGGAGAAAGAAGCTGCCTCCCCAAGCCCCATATTCACAAATAATGTGGTCGATTGCAGCGTCAAGACCAGGGACATCTATCTGTAAACATCCAGCATCATGTGTCCTGGATGCAGTGTCGACACTACTACACAGAAGCTGGTGGAGGAAGTGGTTCCTTTATTTTTCTGTGTTACTGACGAGAGAGGACAGGGCTGCCAGAGGTGGCGGAACTCCATTCCGGCAAGTTCCAGCAGAAAACAAGCCCCGTATGTATGTATGTATGTATTTGTTTGTGTGTGTGTATATGTATGTATATGAGTGTGTGTATGTGTGTGTGTATATATATATATATATATATATATATATATATATATAGTGGTTTTTGTATCTTAGTGATATTTATGCATTTGGTTTGAAGAAGGGTCCAAAATACATCTCTGGGAAACACAGACCAGTTGGACTAACATCAATAGTATGATAACATTAATAGTATGCAAGCTCTTGGAGGGGAGGATAAGGGACTATATACAAGATTTTAGTAATGAGAATGGTATCATTAGCAGTAATCAGCACAGATTCATGAAGAATTGTTCTTGCCAAACCAATCTATTAACCTTCTATGAGGAGGAGAGTTGCCCTCTAGATAAAGGAAGGCCCGTAGAGTAGTAGTGGTGTATCTGGATTTTGCAAAAGCATTTGACAGTTCCCCATAAACGTTTACTGTACAAAATAAGGTCCATTGGCATGGACCATAGGGTGAGTACATGGATTGAAAACTGGCTACAAGGGTGAGTTTAGAGGGTGGTGATAAATGGGGAGTAATCTGGTCCAGGGTGGGTTGTAGGGTCCCCCAGGGTTCTGTGCTGGGACCAATCCTATTTATTTTGTTCATAATTGACCTGGAGGATGGGGTAAACAGCTCAATCTCTGTATTTGCGGACAATATTAAGCTAAGCAGGGCAATAACTTCTATGCGGGATGTGGAAACCTTGCAAAAAGATCTGAACAAATTAATGGGGTCGGCAATTACATGAAAATGAGGTTTAAGGTAGAAAACTGTAAAATAATGCATTTGGGTGGCAAAAATATGAGTGCACTGGGGGGAGAACTTCTGGGGGAATCTAGGATAGAAAAGGATCTGGGGGTCCTAGTAGATGATAGGCTCAGCAATGGCATGCAATGCCAAGCTGCTGCTAACAGCAAACAGAATATTGGCATTCATTAAAAAGGGGATCAACTCCAGAGACAAAAAGATAATTCTCCCACTCTACAAGACTCTGGTCCGGCTGCACCTAGAGTATGCTGTCCAGTTCTGGGCACCAGTCCTCAGGAAGGATGTACTGAAAATGGAGCGAGTACAAAGAAGGGCAACAAAGCTAATAAAGGGTCTGGAGGATATTGGTTATGAGGAAAGGTTGTGCGCACTAAACTTATTCTCTCTGGAGAAGAGACACTTGAGAGGGGATATGATTTCAATTTATAAATACTGTACTGGTGCCCCACAATAGGGATAAAACTTTTTAGTGGAAGGGAGTTTAACATGTGGCCACTCATTAAAATTAGAAGAAAAGAGGTTTAACCTTAAACTACCTAGAGGGTTCTTTACTGTAAGAGCGGCAAGGATGTGGAATTCTCTTCCACAGGCGGTGGTCTCGGCAAGGAGCATTGAAAGTTTCAAAAAACTATTAAATGAGCACCTGAATGACCACAACATACGGTGATATACAATGTAATACTGACATATAATCACACATATAGATTTGACTTGATGGAGCACGAAACTGTTACCTTACATAATATGGAAATTATGTAATTTACTATTTTTGAATAAACACTTTACTTGTGCAGCAATCCCTCTCTTTTTTTTTTCTTTATATATGGCCTGTGGGAAGGCCTGATTGCTTGCACTTGTGTCTTCACCGTGTTGGACCTCACCCTCCTCAGTACAAGAGGTGTGTGTGTGTGTGTGTGTATAATATAAATATAAATATTACACTCTCTAGCTAGAAGCCCTGCTATATCATCCATATTGGGGACTACATGTTCCAGACCTGTATTAAGGCCAGGGGTAGGCTCCCTCCATATAGGTGGTGTTCTCTCCTCTTCTATGCCTCTGGAACATAATGATATTGCACAATTATAATATGATGGGCAAGAGGACCGATTCTTTCAAACGTTGTTTTTAACTGAAACATGGCATGTCTAAATACAACACCACTTGATTGACTATATGATACTCCTCATACCCCTGATAGAGACGTGAACTCTCCAAAATGCGTTGGGTAGAGGAAGATTCATCATACTTTCATACATTTCACAGATGGTGTAATAGTAGCCTAGTTAGCCATGTCTCCCTTTTTATGTTGATGTACCAATAAATTCTGTTTTTACGTAATTCACTTCTCATTTATATTTTTGTAATTCAGATGCCTTAAAAGTTCCCAAAAAAGGGGGAATTTGTATGTGTTAAAGTGGATCTTCAGTCAGTTTGTCAAGTTTCTTCAATTTGAATAGTCTACCTCTACTTTAATATAAATAAATTAAAAAATGAAAATTTTCAGCCTCTAAACATTTTTCAGTAGTTCAAGCCTTCTTTCAACGTCAATCGGCCAGGTGAAACTATAGTTCCATTGACTCCTGGGATATTGCCGTCATTAATCCCAGGAGTCTTCGATATATATTTTTTTCTCTCATGAGATTAGCAGTGAGGGGAGGAGGGCAGAGGAGAGTGGATGAGGGCTAGAGGAAGGTGAAGGAAGCAGGAAATGGGCAGATGCTATAGCAACAGCAGTGGAATTCTGCTGCCGCTGCTACAGCATCATGTAAGCAAAGGGCTAGAAGCGCTGTGCTTTATTGCACAGGTAGGCTCGTGACGTGAGATTAGCATGCATGCGTGAGGTTTCACATTTAACGAAGGCTGGAGAAAGAGTTACAATACCCAGAAAGCAGAGGCACTTGTTTCACCTGCCCACAGTTAAAATTGGCGTAAGCAGAGATGGGGTGAGTAATAAAACAGTCTAATTTTTCAATATAAATACTCCAGCTTCTTTGCAATAAAGTTGCTAAATAGGATAATTACTGTCATTCTATGCCGAAGGTGTAATTTCAAAAATGTATAATGTTTGCCTGAAGTTTCTCTTTAATGTACTCAATACATTAGGGTAAAAAAAACCTTGTGTGCAGCTCCCCCTGCAAGTCCCCCCCCCAAATACTTGCCTGGGCCTAATCTTGTTACAGTGCTGTGTCCAAAAGCAGTGGCTCTCCTCTTCCCCTTCCTCACAGGGCAAATTGATATCCATTGGATCCTTCTGCTGTCGATCAAATCCTGTGGCGAGGGAGTGGGGGATAAGGCCAAGCTGTGCTGTCTGTGTCTATGGATACAGGCAGTGCGGCTTGGGATCGAGCCCACAGGTATACAACAATAGGAAGTAGCTTGCTATGGTGGCACTCCAGGAAGAGGAGAAGCCAGGAGTGCTGGCAGGGGACCCTAAACAATGAGGATTGAGGCAGATAAGTATAACATTTTATTTTATTTTATTTTATTTGATATATCCTTTTACAATTTTAGTTCTACATTGTATAACTAATTAAATCGTCTTCTTAGCTCTTTGGTTGTGTTGTAGAATCATCCTCTGTATTCCAACACTCTTAATCAAACCATTAAAACACAAAGACGAGCACTACTGATTTCCTGTAATTCATATTGTTAATTTAGAACCATTTGATTCTTTCATTAATGTGGCTGTTAGTCTGGATTTCCTCACTGCATCATGGACCATAGTGTGGAATTCGCCTGACATGAACTGAATAGTGGATTATCGCAGGGTTTGCATTAGTATTTTTTAAATGTCACCCTTGATTTTCCTGACAAGGTATCGAGCAGCACTGTCAGTAATTTTCCTATTTAAACTTATTGGATGCCTTGATGCTTGTGCTGCTGCTTATGACTGACACACTTTGTTTACCTACTACAAGTGCAATATCAGCTCCTTTTTCTTTATTCATTTGTTTTACAAAACCCTAGTGAGCAAATTTGTTTTGTGCAGTTATTGGACTTTGCATGATCTTCTTTATATGGGGGACCTAAAATGCAGCATCACCCCAACATCACCAAAGGGCAACGCATAAAATTGAGTGAATGTTCATCATCAGAGACAGCAGGCATACAACAGGATATAGTCAAAAGGGCATGATGCAAGAGATTGTCAGAGACTGTAGATCAGGGGTCTCAAACTGGTGGCCCTCCAGCTGTTGCAAAACTACAAGTCCCATCATGCCTCTGCCACCCCTGCTGTAGATGAAATAGTACAGCAGATGGTCAAAAATTGCAGACATCATACAAGAGATGGTCAAAGACCTTGGACATGCTGCAGGAGACTGTCAGATTGTGCACATGCTATTGGTGGAGACTAGGGACATTTCAGTAAATAAGTCTTGGCATTTGACCTGGATTCAGTATGAATTCTTGAAGAGCAAGTTTTATTGATGCCTTAGGTCAGTTGCATGTAGCAGCTGTTCAATTTTTCTATTTAAGCATTTGCTTAAGACATAAAATGTGATCGGGTGTTGCCAGACTCCCCCGAGTTCTTCCTTCTGCATCATCACAAGATCCCAACCAAGAGCTACAGGAAATCTATATTGCCATTCTTTCTCACGGCAGCAAAAGGCTGCATCCCACTGTATTGGAAACAGACCCAGCCTCCGACGGTGGCTGCATGGTTGAAAAGAGTAGCAGACATACATGCAATGGGGGACTTGGGGGGCCACAGAAAAAGGCTTAAATGAGAAATTCTCCAAAAAATTGTATTTCTGGCACAAATTTATCTATTCCGAGGAATACGGACAGCTAGTGAACAGAGCCCCTTGAAGGGGAATAACTGCAAAAACTCCCTAGGTCGATTGGATGTGACTGGACAGGGGTATTAACCCCTTTCCCCCTCTCCTCCCTGTTTTTTTTTTTTTTTTCTCCTCCACCTCCCTATTCCCCTATTTTCTTCCCCAACCCTCCTCTTCCCCCCACTCTCTCTTTCTCCTCTCTATCTTTTCAACTCCTTTTGCTTCTGTTTCTGGTCCTATCCGATGTTAGCACATCGGATATCGACACTTAGGGGTCAGGTGTGAACCGGCTCCATTCCCTCAACTACTCCCTTTAAAATACGACACATGCCGGAAAAATGAAAGGGATCATGCGGGGGGCAGAGGACTCCTACTCATTAAAGTACATCCTGCCTCTATTCCACTGGGAGACTTCACGTAAAGTGTTTTAATGATTGTGTAAAAGATAGATATAGAGATGTACAGCTTGTATTGTCATTGTATTGTACCCTGTTGGATTTTCTGTATTTCCGCATGTTCTACCTTGCTAAATAAAGAATTTACAACAAAAAAAGACATACAATGTTTAAAATTTCCTAGTACAAAAGGTTAAATATTCTAAGGGGGTATTGGATAGTAGTAGTAGTAGATCATAATGCATAATTGACAGTGCCTTACTTTTTGGTCAGTGAGACAGCTCGTCACTGAGATTGGAAAACAGAGTAGCTCAGGAGGGTAAGAAGCCAAGTACTGACTTATATTAAAAATTTGTATAATGTAGCTTTCTTGGGATTTCAATGACAATAATAAAGGTACCTGCAAGCACCTAAGAATAGCACTTTAGGAGCACAACTATACATTTGCTTTATGTTGACTGCTTAAAGGTCCTGCAATGAAGCTCCATTTGCAAGCCTAATCTCTTTTGCATATAGCGTCTCATGCCCCTAGGATTAAATATGGTCCAACATTAAACATGCCATTTTGCTCCTGTGATAAGTGATGTGCTGAACCGTAGTAACGCAGCTGTGCTTGCATGCAGAATCTTGGCCCAGATGTGTCGCACTCTTTCAGGGATCCCTGACATGGATTTTTATAAAGAAAGCCATGAAAGTGCATTCATAAATAGGTCAGTCAAATCGCAGATCTTCAAAAATTACCCCTTTTTATCACACCAGCTATATTACTGAGTGTTGTTTTGCATACATAATGCATAAAAAAGGAGCACTTTTTTTTTTTATTTTAAATAAAAGGAAGACATTCGTGCTTTGCATTTTTATCATGAGAAAATTAAATCAAATGTTTTCTGATAATTAAATTTGTAGCCATATTTGTCTGGTAACTTACTCAATACATTGCTTAGGAATTGCATTTATCTTACCAGTTAGTTCTTTGCTCACAGTTTTTTAGTGTTTAGTTTTATGTCTTTAGACTGTAAAATCTAACAGGCTGCATTCACACCTGGGCGCTCTGAATAGCGGGCAAAATCGCTGCCATTCTGCCCTCGATTTCAAAATGCTCTGCTAAAATGACAAATCACACAGCGCGGATTTCAGATGCCATTCATGGCACCAAAAAAACGTGGCGTGGTTCTGCTGCAATTGTTGCACGATAAATCAAATTCTTCTTGGAGAATAAGAATATTGTTTATTGTCACTTTAGTTGTTTGGAGCTTTACTTTTTTTTTTTTTTTAAGTTTTGTACTACACACAATTATAGCGTTTTGACATTACTTGTCATAATTACTTGTTACACAGAATCCTGTTGACCTATGATCTATTACAAAAGCACGAACCTGCCTTGCATTCATGCAACTACCATCCTATGTCCTGGTGTACCCCTGCTATCAACTGCCTGACCCTGTAAGATGTAGAGAAGTAAGAAATAGGTTATGTGACCTGACAGAAAGTGTAAGTCCTGCCAAGACAAATTGTCTGGCACGGTCATACTTTTTTTTTTATAAACCTGTTTGTAACACAAATTAGACCTTGAGTTGATGTAGCGTTTTGTATGCAACATTAGAGCATGTGTTACAAAGCTTTTCATTTATAGCACAGATTTGTAAAACAGCTGCAAAAATGGTTAACGATGTTGAATTAAATTTTTAATGTGATGTTTATATTTTTGTGTATTCCGTTAATTAGCTCCTAGACCATTTCATTCATTTTTAATGTTTATCATATTATTTCTTTTACCCCATGTTAATAAACCTTTATTATTTATTGAATATTAGTTGATACTGCCTACTCATAACGGCCAGTGTGATGAATGTCTTTTCATAAGACCTTTCCTAAATGTCTAATAAATGTAAATCATTTGTAAAGCACTTGCATGACTTATTCCAAAGATAACTGAAATGCTATATATAGCAGCCTGCCTCAATAAACGTGATCGAACCTGAAATATTAGAAGATTTAACTATTAATGGCCACTTTCACATTTTATGGTATATTTAAAAGGGAAGCAGTAGATATTGTGAGGAACTGATAAAGGTAGATATCCTTTAGTAATCTGACAGCCTGCGCACCAAAACTGTCAGTGCTTGTGGCTGATGTATCTCCAGCATTCCATGGATCAATCAACTTTGGTACAACTAGCCTGTTGGATCATTCATGCGATTGGTGCCAGCCACTAGCAATAAACTGTGTGTTCCCGGCAGCTAGAACTCCCCAACCGGGAGAACACAATAGCTCCATGGGAGGGATTCCCCCATCAACAGTAACTGTGTTGATGGGGGAACCGAAGAATTCTCACCATCTATAACCGGCTTAATCCTGGACTTCGACCACTCCTTTCAAACCCACATTTATCAGTGCCCAGATCTCGCTGCCATAACTTCTCCAAAGTATGCCCCTCTTTAACCAACTACACCACAAAACAACTTACTCCCTAGTTATCTCTCACCTTGACTGTTGCAATTCCATCATTGTCAGTTTACCTTTACATACGTTATCCCCCCTTCCCATCATGAATGCTGTTGCCAGACTCATCCACCTTACAAACCCCTCAGTGTCTGCCACCTCTCTCTGCCAATATTTCCACTGGCTTCTGCTCACCCAACAAATAATATTTAAAATACTAACAGCAATATACAAAGCCATCCACAACTCTGCCTTGAGCTTCATCGCCAACCTCATCTCAAAATAGCAACCAAATTGTTCTTTGCTTCTGCATATCCTGCTCTCCAGCTTCCTTGTCGCCTCCTCCCATGCCTGCCTCCAGGATTTTACCCTAGGCTCTCCCATCCCCTTGAACGCCTTACCCTTTTGGACTATCTCCTACTCTGCCTTTAGGCGATCTCTAAAAACTCATCTCTTCAGGGAGGAAGCCTAACCCAACCCCACCTATTAAATCATACTGTTTAAACCCAAGATAATATTCGTGCGCTTGCAAAAAAAAAAAAAAAAACTGTAAACCTTAGTGACAAAAAACTTAATAAAACAAATACAATAAAAACTCAATTTGATCGAGCGGACAGCAACATCTAAATCACCAATCCGAGTAGGATGTGTAACAAGCTCCGATCAAACAATAAAAAGTGTGCTATCCTGGTGCTAGGTATAAGTTAATAAATCACATAGGAGACACAATAAAAGTGCATTAAACATATGATGAACTCATCCTAAATTGACATCTGTGCAAATAAAGTCCATATAAAATGTGCAAACTCTGCAAAAAAAAATATTGTAAAAAAATATATATATGTTGCAAAAAGGTGCTCAGATTTTTTAAACTTCAATAGTCCCTCTTTCTTTGCCATGAAGGAATGATGATGTGCACCACTGAAGACAGTGCCCCCAAAAGGAATCGCTACAAGCGTTTTTAAATGAGCTCCTTACCAGCTGCTCTGATCCCACAAGGAGACCATCAGATGCCTTGCTGCATAGCAGCCATATATACCACGAACTTGCATTTAAAGGTAACCACCTCCTTAAACAACGCTGGTTACAGAGAAATGCGCATGTTGGGAGGGGCCTCACACGTGACGTTATTACGCAAGTCGGCCTGACTGCTTGGACCTGCTGGTTGTTTGTAGCACATGCTGTGTAATTCCTTCAAAATTATAAGTGTGATTTTTATCATTTTATTATGATTTTGGTGAGCTTTTCTATGTGTATTTTCCTCTGTGCTTTAACTTCTTCCATGGAGTCTATCTTGACTTTAGGGATTGTGGAACCTTTGCATGCAAGATCGTGGTATACAGTGCATCCAAAAGTATTCACAGCACTTCACTTTTTCCACATTTTGTTATGTTACAACTTTATTCCAAAATGGATTCGATATTTTCCTCAAAACTCTACAAAAAATACCCCATAATGACAATGTGAAAGAAGAAGTTTGTTGGAAATCTTTGCAAATGTATTAAAAATGAAAAATGAAAAATAAAACACGTACTGTAATATGTATTCACTAGGGCTGAGACAACTAATAGGCATGATCGGTTATGAAAATAGGTGTCAACTATTTTAATAAATGATTAGTTGGTTAGCTGATTAGTTGTCCTGCATACAGAATACATTGTTTTTTTACATGTCAGAAAATACAGTGCAGCACACATACAGCTCAGTACACCATCCATACATGTCAACATACACAGTGCAGCACTTAAACAGCTTAATACACCGTCCATACATGTCAGTAAGTGCCTGAACTTGTGAATGTGTGATGAGCAATGCTTCAAGGGACATGTAGTCCTGGACAGGAAAAGGAAGTAAATGATCTAAAGGCTGAAGTTTTTTTTACCTTACTATAGGGGCACTCTATACTATACTTTGCTACTTGCTATAGGGCACTCTGAAGGCAGGAAGAGCCAGAAGCACCTGTGGGGGACCTCAGAAGAGGAGGATCGTGGCTGCTCTGTGCAAAACCATTACATAGAGCAGGTAAGTGTGACACGTTTGTTTAAAAATAAAAAACCCAATGTTTACAGTCACTTTAAGGACTGTGCAGAGTAGATCAGCTTCTGAACCCAGAGTAGCTGGAGGCTGACAGGCTGGAGGTGGTATAAGGCATTACAATTACATTTAACCACTTCCCGACTGCCTGCCATACTCTACTGTGGCAAGGCTGCTCTATTGGCAAAAGTCACGTACAGGTATGTGATTTTGCGAAATAGCCACTGGGGGGCGTGTGGGAGCACCATTGGAGCCGCAGTCACGCTGATTGGTGGATGTAATGTCTGCCGGTCACCCGCGATTGCTCTCCTCAGAGAATGGCGGTCTGCCTATGTAAACGGGCAGATCGCCGTGCTGTCAGACATGGACACTGATCTAGCGTTTCTGCTAATCAGGAACATGGATCAGTGTCCATGCAGTGAACCCATCCCCCCCCCCACCCCCACAGTAAGAGAGCACAATTAGGGAATACGCTTAACCCTTTGATCGCCCCTGATGTTAACCCCTTCCCTGCCAGTCATTTATAGTATCAGTGCATATTTTTAGCACTGATCACTGTAATAATGTCACTGGTTCCTAAAAAAGTGTCAGCTAGGTGTCCGATTTGTGCACTGCAATGTCGCAGTCCCGCTAAAAATCACCGTTCACCGCCATTACAAGTAAAAAAATAAATCATTTTTTTCAAAAATGCCATAAATATATCCCCTATTTTGTAGACGCTATAACGTTTGCACAAACCAATACGCTTATTAGGATTTTTTTTTACCAAAAATATGTAGCAGAATACATATTGGCCTAAATTGATGAAGAAATTTAGATTTTTTTTTTGGATATGTTTTATAACAGAAAGTAAAAAATATTATTGTTTTTTTTTTCAAAGTTGTCATTCTTTTTTTGTTTATAGTGCAAAAAAATAAAAACCTCAGAGGTGATCAAATACCACCAAAAGAAAGCTCTATTTGTGAGAAAAGAATTTTATTTGGGTACAGCGTTGCAAAACCACACAATTGTCAGTTAAAGTAACGCAGTGCCATAACAAAAAAATGGCCTGGTCATTAAGGGGGTAAAACCTTTCGGGGCTGAAGTGGTTAAAGTAAAAGTTTACCGGTATTGTGTGTTATATTTAAAATGATTATATCCATGAAAAAAGCCTTCTGTACTACTTTATTATAAAAGGTTTATATCCCCCCCACCTTTCATATATCTTCATGTCTGACTCCCAGTTAACCACTTCAGCGCCTGAAGGTTCACCCAACTTTCTGACCAGGCCATTATTTGTGATACTTGACAATTGCGTGGTCGTGGGACGCTGTACCTGTGGTATTTGATCACCTCCAGTGTTTTGTTTGTTTTTTTGCACTATAAACAAAAAAAGACTGACAATTTTGAAAAAGAAAACAGTATTTTTTTACTTTCTGCTTTAAAACCTATCCAATAAAAAAAAAATGTAAATTTCTTCATCAATTTAGGGCAATAAGTATTCTGCTATATTTTTGGTAAAAAAAAATTCCTAATAAGCGTATATTGATTGGTTTGCTAAAGTTAGAGCGTCTATAAACTATGGGACATATTTATGGAATTTTCTTTTTTTTTTTTTTTTTTTACTAGTAATGGCAGAGATCAGTGAATTTTAACGGGACTGCGACATTGCGGCGGACACATCTGACACAGTGATACTTTTTGGGGACCAGTGACACCAATACAGTGATCAGTGCTAAAGTGTGGGGAATGCTTTGACTGGGGGAAGACAGAGATCCGTGTTCCTGCTTAGCAGAAACACAAGATCTCCATCTTCCCCCCTGACAGAACAGTGATCTGCCTCAGGAACGATCAGAGGGTCCCGGTGGACATCGGGTCCACCGGACTCGCTGATTGGCTCCCGCTTTGTCCAATCACAGCTGAAGCGGGTCACCAGACCAGGCCCCAGACCCGATGTACAGGACAAAGACCCTAAGCACACAGCCAAGATAACAAAGGAGTGGCTACAGGAACAACTCTGTGAATGTCCTTGAGTGGCCCAGCCAGAGCCCATACTTAACCCCTAACGCTGACCATATGCAAATATGCATTCTCGGCTTGAAGGGGTTATACATGCATCACCCCGGTACCGTTTTTTTTTAGAGCCAGCGGTTGGCTTTTTAGTGATAATAACCGATGCGTCTAAAAGCCGCTCGGCTGTTATCCTAAGGAGCGGGAGGGAAGCCGGAACCAGGTCTCCTATCTAGTAACCTGGAAGCGATGTCATGACATCACTTCCGGTGTCCTTTGCTGCCAATGGCCCCGATTTTTAAAAATCCCTAGTATTCCAAAACACTGATTTGGGCGTTTTGAATACTTTTAAGTGCAAAGGAGGGATTTGGTGTCTTATAGACCCCAGATCCCTCCATAAAGAGTACCTGTTGCTGATGTTTACATTCCTTGTGACAGCAAAAAAAAATTATCAGAATTTAATTTTTTTTTAAAAAGTGTAAAAAAAAAAAAAGAAATCACTTAAAAAAATTTTAATCGCTCCGTTCTTCTGTGCTTGCGTGCAGAAGTGAACGTATACGTAAGTTGTGCCCGCAAGTGTAAACGGTGTTCAAACCACACATCTGAGGTATTGCCGCCATCGTTGGATCGAGAGCAATAATTCTAGCACAGGACCTCCTCTGTAACTCTAAACTGGTAACCAGTAGAAAATTTTAAAGCATCGCCTATGGAGATTTTTAAGTACCGTAGTTTGTCTTCATTCCATGAGTGTGCGCAATTTCAAAGCATGATATGTTATCTATTTACTCAGCGTAACATCATCTTTCACATACAAAAAAATTAGGATAACTTTACTGTTTTCTTTAATTCACAAAAGTGTCATCTTTCCCAAAAAATTGCACTTGAAAGACCGCTGCGCAAATCCTGTGTGACATAAAAAATTTGCAACGATCACCATTTTATTTTTTAGGATCTTTGCTAAAAAATATATATAATGTTTGGGGGTTCTAAGTAATTTTCTAGCAATAAATACGTATTTGATCTTGTAAGTAACAAATGTCAGCAATAGACTTAGGCATGCAAGGGTTAAATCCGATTGAACATCTCTGGAGAGATCTGAAAATGGCTCTGCACCAACGCTCCCCATCTAACCTGATGGAGCTTGAGAGGTCCTACAAAGAAAAATGGGAGAAACTGCCCAAAAATAGGTGTGCCAAGCTTGTAGCATCATACTAAATAAGACATGAAGCTGTAATTGGTGCCAAGGGTGCTTCAAAAATGTATTGAGCAAAGGCTGTGAATACTTATGTACAGTGCCTTGAAAAAGTATTCATACAACTTGAAATGTTCCACATTTTGTCATGTTACAACCAAAAACATAAATGTATTTTATTGGGGTTTTATGTGATAGACCAACACAAAGTGGCACATACATACCTTTACTCTGAAACCCCTAACTAAAATCTAGTGGAACCAGTTGCCTTCAGAAGTCCCCTAATTAGTAAATAGAGTCCACCTGTGTGTAATTTAATCTCAGTAGAAGTATAGCTGTTCTGTGAAGCCCTCAGAGGTTTGTTAGAGAACCTTGGTGAACAAACAGCATCATGAAGGCCAAGGAACACATCAGACAGGTCAGGGATAAAGATGTGGAGAAGTTTAAAGCAGGGTTAGGTTATAAAAAAATATCCCAAGCTTTGAACATCTCACGGATCACTGTTCAATTCATCATCCGAAAATGGAAAGAGTATGGTACAACTGCAAACCTCATGTCATGGCCATCCACCTAAACTGACAGGCTGGGCAAGGAGAGCATTATTCAAAGAAGCAGCCAAGAGGCACATTGTAACTCTGGAGGAGCTGCAGAGCTCCACAGCTCAGGTGGGAGAACCTTTCCACAAGACAACTATTAGTCGTGCACTCCACAAATCTCGTCTTTATGGAAGAGTGGCAAGAAGAAGCCATAAGAAGTCCCATTTGCAGTTTTTGCGAGAAGCCATGTGGGGGACACAGCAAACATGTGGAGGAAGGTGCTCTGGTCAGATAAGACCAAAATTTGAACTTTTTGGCCTAAAAGCAAAGCGCTATGTGTGGCGTTAAACTAACACTGCACATCATCCTGAACACACCATCCCCACCGTGAAACATGGTGGTGGCAGCATCATGTTGTGGGGATGCTTTTCTTCAGCAGGGACAGAGAAGCTGGTCAGAGTTGATGGGAAGATGGATGGAGCAGAATACAGGGCAAGCTTAGAAGAAAACCTGTTAGAGTCTGCAAAAGACATGAGACTGGGATGGAGGTTCACCTTTCAGCAGGACAATGACCCTAAACATACAGCCAGAGCTACAATGGAATGGTTTAGATCAAAGCATATCCATTTGTTAGAATAGCCCAGTCAAAGTCCAGACCTAAATACAATTGAGAATCTGTGGCAAGACTTGAAAATTGCTGTTCACAAATGCTCTCCATCCAATCTGACAGAGCATGAGCTATTTTGCAAAGAATAGTGGGCAAAAATGTCACTCTCTAGATGTGCAAAACTGGTAGAGACATCACCAAAAAGACTTGCAGCTGTAATTGCAGCGAAAAAGTGGTTCTACCAAGTATTGACTGATGGGGGCCACACTTGTCGCTAGGGGTGCAACGGATCGTCACCGATCCGTGATCTGAACGGTTCAGCTTGTTCGGATTGGCACACATGCGCTCCACGGAGTGCGCCGCCGCCTCGGCCTTAGGAAAGGCCGTGGCTTCGGCCTAGCTCCGGAGCGGCGGCCATCTTGGTACACCCGGCGGCCGTTTACCTTGTGATCGCTCCGTCAAATGACGGAGCGATCACTTGTAAACAAACCTGCGTCATGTCATGACGCCGGTTCCTCTCTCCCCTCTGTGTACTGATCTGTGCAGTGGATGGCAGATGGCAGATCAGATGGCAGCAGTGCCAATGCTCTGCCATACCCTGCTAATACTCTGCAATGCCCTGCCAATACTCTGCAATACCCTGCCAATACTCTGCCAATATTCTAGCAATACTCTGCCAATACTCTGCTAATATCTGCCAATACCCTGCAATACCCTGCTAATATATTATTACAGTGGGGGAGATTTTTTTTTTGTTGATCCGAACCGTGACTCCTGATCTGAGGAACGATCCGAACCGTGAGTTTTTTGATCCGTTACACCCCTACTGGTCAAATATTTTGTAAAAATTTTGAAAAACAATTTAATTTTCCTTCCACTTCACAATTATGTGCCACTTTGTATTGGTCTAGCAAAAAAAAACCCAATAAAATACATTTACGTTTTTGGTTGTAACCTGACAATGTGGAAAATGTCAAGGGGTATGAATTCTTTTTCAAGGCACTGTATGTGATTTTTTTTTTTTTATTATTTCTTATTTTTAATAAATTTTGCAAAGGTTTCAAACAAACTTCTTTCACGTTCTCATTATGTGGTATTGTTTTCAGAATTTTGAGGAAAATAATGAATTTAATACATTTTGGTATAATGTATGTACATTTTGCCTTGTATGCTATGCAGCAAGGCATCTGATGGTTTCCTTGTGGGATCAGAGCAGCTGGTAAGGAACTAATTTCATTTCTTGCGGTGATTTCTTTTGGGAGCACTATTTCTTCGGTAGTGCACCTTATCATCTTTCCTTCACAACATAGAAAAAGGGACTATTGAAGTTTAGAAAGTTTGTGCTATATATATATATATATATATATATATATATATATATATATACAGGTGAAACTATATATGAGATAGACTCATTACATGCAAAGCAAGATAGTTCAAGCCATGATTTGTCATAATTGTTATGATTATGGCTTACAGCTCATGAAAACCCTAAAGCCACAAAATCAGAAAATTAGAATATTACATGCAATCAATAAATCAAGGATTGTACATAGAACAATATCGGACCTCTGAAAAGTATAAGCATGCATATGTACTCAGTACTTGGTTTGGGCCCCCAATTACTGCCACAATGCGGCGCAGCATGGAGGCTATCAGCCTGGGGCACTGCTGAGGTGTTATGGAAGACCAGGATGCTTCAATAGCGGCCTTCAGCTCTTCTGCATTGCTCGGTGTCATGTCTCTCATCTTTCTCTTGGCAATGCCCCATAGATTCTCTATGGGGTTCAGGTCAGGCGAGTTTGCTGGCCAATCAAGCACAGTAATCCCACGGTCATTGAACCAGGTTTTGGTGCTTTTGGCAGTGTGGGCAGGTGCCAAGTCCTGCTGGAAAAAAAGTCAGCATCCCCATAGAGCTCGTCTGCAGAAGCAAGCATGAAGTGCTTCAAAATCTCCTGGTAGACGGCTGCGTTGACCCTGGACTTAATGAAGCACAGTAGACCAACACCAGCAGATGACATGGCTCCCCAAATCAACACAGACTGTGGAAACTTCACACTGGTCTTCAAGCATCTTGCAGTGTGTGCCTCTTCATTCTTCCTCCATACTCTGGGTCCTTGGTTTCCACATGAGATGCAAAATTTGCTCTCATCAGAAAAGAGGACTTTGGACCACTGAGCTTCTGATGTTGTTTGTAGTTCAGGAGTGGCTTGCCAAGAGGAATACGACATTTGAAGCCCATATCCAGGATCCGTTTGTGTGTGGTGGCTCTTGATGCACTGACTCCAGCCTCAGCCCACTCCTTGTGAAAATCCCCAACACTTTTGAATGGCCTTTTCCCGACAATCCTCTCCAGGCTGACGTCATCCCTGCTGCTTGTGCACCTTTTTCCACACTTTTCCCTTCCACATAACTCTCTATTAATGTGCTTTGATACAGCACTTTGGGAACATCCAACTTCTTTTGCAATTACCTTTTGGAGGCTTTCCCTCCTTACGGAGGGTGTCAGTGATGGTTTTCTGCACAACTGTCAGGTCAGCCGTCTTTCCCATGATTGTGATTCCTACTGAACCAGACTGAGAGACCATTTTAAGGCTCAGGAACCCTTTGCAGGTGTTATGGCTTAATTAGCTGATTAGAGCTGGACACTTTGGGATTGATTTACTAAAGGCAAATTGACTGTGCACTTTGCAGAGTGCAGTTGTCCTCTGCAAGTGCAATTGCTCCAGAGCTTAGTAAATGAGGTAAGGCTTGACTTTGCAAAGAGTACCCAATCCTGTGCAAGGAAAATTAAAAAAAACAGCATTTTTGCTTGCACATAATTGGATGATGGAAGTCAGCAGAGCTTCTGCTCATTTACTAAGCTCTGGAGCAACTGCTCTTTCAGAGGGCAACTGCGCTTTGCAAAGTGCACAGTCTTTTTTCCCTTTAGTAAATCAACCCCTTTGAGCCTAGAATATTGCACCTTTTCATAATATTCTAATTTTCTGAGATTGTGGATTTGGGGTTTTCATGAGCTGTAAGCCATAATCCTCAAAATTATGACAAATCACGGATTGAACTATCTTGTTTCTCGTGTAAGTTGCATTAGTGAAATAAATGAACTTTTGCACGATATTCTAATTTTTCGAGTTTCACCTGTGTGTGTGTGTGTGTGTGTGTGTGTATATGTATGTGTGTGTGTATATATATATATATATATATATATATATACTGTGTGTGTGTGTGTGTGTGTGTGTGTGTGTGTATATATATATATATATATATATATATATATATATATATATATATACTGTGTGTGTGTGTATATATATATATATATATATATATATATATATATATATATATTATCTATCTATCTATCTATCATAATTTTATAATTTGTTTTTTTTGCACATTTTATATGGACTTTATTTTCACAGATATGCCAATTTAAGATGTGTTCATATGTTTCGTGCATTTTTATTATGTCTTATCATGTGATTTATTAACTTAGACCTAGCACAAGGATGGCCCACTTTTTATTGCTTGGTTAAACCATACTTTTATAGTCTACATCTGCTCATCCTTCAGGTATTACTTTTTTGTGTCACTTGACATTCCCTTTTAGAGTATCTCGAAGGTATTTTAACTGCACAGCCTCCCTTTAGTTTGTAAATCCCTTGTTGGCAATATATAAATCCTTTAAAAAATAATTGACAAAAATGTATAGGATTGGTGAAACAGGTATATCGGTCTTTTTAGGCACCCCATTCAAATCATTTGAAACAAAACCACGAAGTTAGAACAAGTTATAATAACTTCCAGCCTCTCTAGCTTAGTCTGATAGTGAGGGATGCCGTGAAATGGAAGTGCTTTTAACTGCATCACCAGGACCCGTTTTCCACTTCAGTTGCTTGGTTTGTATGTCTTGTTTAGTTTGTAGAGATCAGAGCCTAAAGGCATTTGAGGAGGAGGCGGCAGCAGCAACAGCAGTAGAGTGAGAATCCAAATGGATTGTGCTCATAATTTATAGAGACTGAGTGCAGGCAAAATGTGTGCTACAGGATATATTTGCTGCAATTGTTTAGGATGTTCCTGTTCAACTATTGCGAGCAGCCATCAATCAAGAGCTGTCATACCAAAATCTCTTGTGCATCATCTTGTCAACGTATTTGGCATAAAATGTTGAATGGAATGATAATTTGTAGTGATTTTTTTTTTATTTCCTAATCATTCTTTCATGCAGACAATACAAGACAATTTTTTTTCTTTTTTCCCCTTGCATTTTAATATACAGCTGAGTATAATTTATGTTGGTATGCAGAATACAACGTAATAATTCCTTCTTGCCTCAGTGCTGTGTTGTGACAGAAATGGTAATTCTATCAGAATTAACAAATTCCAACAGCTTACAAGATAGAACTACTGTATACAGTTTAGGATGCACAATGAATTTAAGCTACCATCGGTGGTTTTGTGGAATTGTAATAAAAAAAATTTTGCCAGTCAAATTGGGTGGCCGAACTTAAAGTAGAACTTCACTTTCCCAATCAACATTGTTTTTAATTCTCATGCTACTAGCAATAAATTAGATGGGAAAATATATCATATTTACTTGTTTTAAACTTTTTTTGTTTACATTCCTTCAGTTACTTCCTCGTTTCTTGTCTAGGCAAATGATTTTATACATCCCAGGTAGGGCTGCAACGATTAATCGATATTATCGATAATAATCGATAATGAAAATCGTTGTCAACGATTTTCATTATCGATTAGTTGATCCGCTTGTTCCGCACCTTCCGTCCGTTTAAACCTCCCCTGTCCGACTGTGTACAAGGCGCCGCTGTGTGACGCCGCACGTCCGCGCCGCTCGTCTTACTGTTTACTAGGCGCCGCTGTATGACGCCGCACGTCCGCGCCGTTCGTCTTACTGTTTAGTAGGCGCCGCCGTATGACGAGGCACGTCCGCGCCTCCCCCTTTTGACGTCAGCTCCTCACTGAACTTCTCAGCCCCGCCCGCTGCTGCCTCGAGGGAACAGAGAGGCGAGAAGCAGCTGTGAGGGGAGCTGAGCTGGCGAGCTGCACAGTGCACACTTAAACGAAGGTAGCACTAGCCAACAGTTAAAGTAAAATACACAGTACATTTATTATGATAAATGTTTATGACAAGTACCCCATCCTAGTATTACTGGGGGGGGGGGCCTTTATAGGTGTTCTGGGGGGGTGGATAGAATAGTAGTGCCCCAAATTGTTTCCTGGGATTGGGGGAAATAGTGCCCTATTGGTGTTCCTGGAAGGGGGAGAAGAGTGCCCCATTGGTGTTCCTGGGAGGGGGAGGGGAATAGTGCCCCATCATTGGTGTTCCCATGAGGAATAGTGCCCCATCATTGGTGTTCCCGGAGGAATAGTGCCCCATCATTGGTGTTCCCGGAGGAATAGTGCCCCATCATTGGTGTTCCTGGGAGGAATAGTGCCCCATTATTGGTGTTCCTGGGAGGAATAGTGTCCCATTATTGGTGTTCCTGGGAGGAATAGTGTCCCACCATTAGTGTTCCTGGAGGAATAGTGCCCCATCATTGGTGTTCCCGGAGGAATAGTGCCCCATCATTGGTGTTCCCGGAGGAATAGTGCCCCATCATTGGTGTTCCCGGAGGAATAGTGCCCCATCATTGGTGTTCCTGGGAGGAATAGTGCCCCATTATTGGTGTTCCTGGGAGGAATAGTGTCCCATTATTGGTGTTCCTGGGAGGAATAGTGTCCCACCATTAGTGTTCCTGGAGGAATAGTGCCCCATCATTGGTGTTCCTGGGAGGAATAGTGCCCATTTATTGGTGTTCCCGGGAGAAATAGTGCCCCATCATTGGTGTTCCTGGGAGGAATAGTACCCCATCATTAGTGTTCCCGTGAGGACTAGCACCCCATCATTGCTGTTCCCTGGAGGAATAATGCCCCATCATTGCTGTTCCTGGGAGTTATAATGCCCCATCATTGCTGTTCCCGGGAAGAATAATGCCCCATCATTGGTGTTCCTGGGAGGAATAGCAGTGCATATAAATAATGAAGAATCATTTATTTATATAAAACTGTACAATACATAATATTAATTGCACTTTGTCTCTGCACTTTTTTTTTTAGCTGCAAAAAAAAAACGCATTATAAAAATGGCAGAGGGTGCTGCTGACACAATGACCTCAGAAAAAGGTGTGCGACCCAAATCTTCAAAGGCATGGGAGCATTTTAATTTAAATGCTGCAAAGAAGGTGGTCACCTGCAAACTTTGCAAAACGGAACTTGCATGGCACGGAAGCACAACAACAATGAACGAGCACATGAAACGGAAACACGTGTGCTTCACAGAGGATGGCGAAACATCAGGACGGTGAGTTAAAACCCAAATGATATATAGAGTTACACAGAAATAGTTTTTCCTGCATACTAATTCATATTATCTTTTTCATTGCAGAAAGAAACAGCGCACCATGACAGAGTTTGTGCAGCAAAATCGTCCGTGCACTCCCCAACAATCGGCAATTATTACAGATTCTGTCGTGAAAATGCTAGTCACTGACATGCGGCCACTATCCATGGTTGAAGACCGAGGATTTAGAAGCATGATCAGTGTACTGAACCCTGGATATACTTTACCATCAAGAACCCATTTTACCAAACTAGTGGAGAGAAAGTACCAGGAGGCATTTCAGAATGTGAAGGATGCCATCAGCGCTAATGAAAGCAGAATCGCCATTACTGCAGACATATGGACAAGTATAGCGACCGAGGCTTTCCTTGGCATTACATGCCACTACATAGCGGAGGATTGGAAGATGATTTCTATCTGCCTCACTACCATGCCTCTGGAAGACAGACATACAGCAGCAAATATTGCAGAATGGTTGGAGGAAGTCACTGAAAAATTTGAAATTCCGGCTCAGAAAATAATTGCCATTGTGCATGACAATGGTGCAAATATTGTGGCTGCTGCGAAAATCCTGATGGACACGCATGGCTGGGCCAGTATCCGCTGCACTGGACACACCTTGCAGCTGGTGATCAGTGCTGCATTAAAGAATTCCGGAATTGAGAGAGCCGTTAGTGCTGCAAGAGGACTAGTTGAACATTTTAAAAAAAGTGAGCTAGCCAGCAGCAAATTGAAGGAGAAACAAAAACAAATGGGTACATCTGACCACAAGCTTCTTCAAGATGTAAGCACAAGATGGAATAGCACTTACTATATGGTTGAACGACTCATTGAACAAAGGTGGCCGGTAACTGCAACTCTGTCTGACCCATCAGTTACACAAAGGGGCAAACATTATCTGGACTTAAAACCAGACCAGTGGAGTATTCTTGAAGAACTTTCCACTGCTCTTAAGCCCTTTGAATGCTGCACTGTATTCATGAGTGGCCAAGAATATGTTACCCTATCATCCGTGCCTGCACTGGTAAAGGGGCTGTTGCGGTCCAATGAAGGTGCTTCATTTGAAACATCTCCGCTAAAGAGCTTCCAAGCCACTGCAACAGACCAACTTCAAAGCAGATGGAAGGGAATCCTTGAAGACGTCCCAAACACCGTAATCCTTTCCTCTGCCCTGGACCCACGATTTAGAAGACAAAAATTTTTATCACCAGAACAGATCATAAATGTGCAGGCAAAAGTACAGACGGAGGCGCTTGCTTTAAAAAGGGAGATGGTGGTGCAGCAGCAAATGACCATCACGTCATCTGTAACTAGAGATGCTGCTGAGCCTTCAACATCTACAGCATCTCATTCTCTACTTGGCATACTCCTTGAGTCTGGGGGCAGCAGTGAAGAGGAAGAGGGGCAACTTGAGGAGGATATTCACACACAAGTCCGAAATGAAGTGCAGGCTTATTTTGCTGAGAAGCCACTTCCAAAGGAGGGAAACCCTTTGAATTGGTGGAAGGGTAACCAAGATAAATATCCTACTTTGGCAAAACTTGCGAAATCCTTCTTGTGCATCCCAGGCACCTCCACTCCATCAGAGCGCCTCTTTTCTGCTGCAGGCAACATCGTTTGTAAAAAGAGAGCCAGCCTTAGCCCCGAGCATGTTAACATGTTAACTTTTTTACATTCAAACGCAAAGTTTCTTGAACAGTTATAGTTCACCTCTTTTCAGAATATTTGTTGTTTTTGTACTACTGCAAAGTCGTGTAACGTTAAACGTTTGTTATTCTGCAGTTTGAGTGTAACACTCAGTTTTTTCATCATTACTTTTAAATAAACAAAAAAATGGCACATTACGTTTTTTTTTACGATTAATCGAAAAAATAATCGGCCGATTAATCGATTATGAAAATAATCGTTAGTTGCAGCCCTAATCCCAGGATTTTTTAGGAGGGGAGGAGAGGAGAGGTATTCTCAGTAGGGGTGTACCGAATGGGTTTTTTGGTGCCGAAACCAATAACGAAAATGAAAAATACACTAGGCCGAAAACCCAAACTGATACCGAAAATGACTGTTTTTAAAAAAAAAAAATATTTTTGTATATTTTAAAAAAAAATGTATACATTTATATAACACATTGCTAATAGTATTAGCAAAATTTCCATGCAGTGCACCTCTAGCAGATATGATGCAGGAGATGGTCAGAGACTGCAGACATGATACAAGAGATCAATGCAGCCTCACCAGTGCCCATCAATGCAGCCTCTGTGCCAGTCCATGCAGCCTCACCTTGCCCATCCATGCAGCCTCACTGTGCCCATCCATGCAGCCTCACCGTGCCCATCCATGCAGCCTCACCACACCCATTATTGCAGCTTCACCGCGCCCATCATTGCAGCCTTACTGTGCCCATCATTGCCACCTCACTGTGCCCATCATTGCAGCCTTATTGTGCCCTCATTGCAGCCTTACTGTGCCCTCATTGCCGCCTTACTGTGCCCTCATTGCAGCCTTACTGTGCCCTCATTGCAGCCTTACTGTGCCCTTATTGCAGCCTTACTGTGCCCTCATTGCCGCCTTACTGTGCCCTCATTGGGATTGCAGCCTTATTGTGCCCTCATTGCAGCCTCACCATCGTTGCAGCATCTCCCGCTGTGTCACGGAGCCAAGTGTGAAACGTTCGGCCGCGCTATGACAAAAGTCCCGCCCTCCTTCTAGACCAGCTCATGTGATAGACAGAACACTGCATCTATCGCACGAGCTGGTCTTGGAGGAGGGCGGGACTTTTGTCACAGCATGGCACAACATTTCACACTGAACTCCGTGACACAGCGGTCTCCCGCTGTGACAAGTAGAGAGGAGGAGGGAGGATCGTGGCGAGGGGGAGGGAGCAGTCAGTTATGGCATCACACACACACAGAGACCGAGGAGGGAGCGGAGGAGATTCCCGCAATGGGGGCACCCGGGGCGGACCCCGCCCCCTTTCGGTATCGGCTGATTTTTGCTACCGTTTTCGGCCGATAATTTTCGGCAGCCGAAATTTCGGTGCACCTCTAATTCTCAGCGAAGCACTCTCCTACATGCATGTCTGAGCTAAGGGCAGATGGATTCCAGAAAGTAAATGCTACATGAATCATTTGCCTTTACTCAAGATGGCCACAACCAGAAGTGCTAGGAATTTTTTTTTTTTCAAAGTGATTTCCCAATCAAATAAAACAAAGAGACATTGATGGATAGGAGAGTTTGCTTTGAATATTTAAAATGAATTAAATTGTGTTTTTGGCTTGTGGTGCTCAGATGCAGTGAAGATCTGAGTTATTAAAGTACATTTTGTAATTAACCACTTCAGCCCCAAAAGTATTTGTCCCCTTAATGACCAGGCCATTTTTTGCAATACGTCAGTGCGTCGCTTTAACTGACAATTGCGCGGTCGTGCGATGCTGTACCCAAACAAAATTGTCGTCCCCCCCCCCCACAAATAGAGCTTTGTTTTGGTGGTATTTGATCAGCTCTGCGGTTTTTATTTTTTGCTCTATAAACAAAGCCCAACAATTTGGAAAAAAAAACAACTTTTTTTTTAACTTTTTGCTATAATACATATCCCGAAAAAATATATAAAAAAACAAATGTATTCATCAGTTTAGGCCGCTATATATTCTTCTACATATATTTGGTAAATTTGCAATAGGCATATATTGATTGGTTTGCACAAAAGTTATCGTGTCTACAAACTATGGGATAGATTTAGGGACTTTTATTGTTTTTACTAGTAATGGCGGTGATCTACGTTTTCTAGTGGGACTGCGACATTGCGGCGGAAAAATCTGACCCAAAATTACACTTTTTGGGGACCAGTGGCATTATTACATTGCTCAGTACTATAAAAATGCACTGATCAATGTAAAAATGACACTGGCAGGGAAGGGGTTAACTGTGTTCCCTCAGCATGTTCTAACTGTAAGGGGGATGGTCTACCAGGGACATGACAGATCACTGTTCGCGATCACTGGGAACAGTAGATCTGACATGTCCCCTATCAGAACAGGGAGTCGCCTTGTTTACAAAGGCAGTTCCCTGTTCTGCCTCTGTAATAGGCGATCACGGGTCGCCGGCGGACATAGAGTCCGCCCGACCCGCGGGCACGCTCCCGCAGCGGGAGCGCACTGCCCACAACTGCGCAAGCCGCCGTGCAGGTTTGGCGATTCGCGCAGGAGAATCGAGCTGCCGCACTATATCTGTGTTAGCAGGTTGGCAAGTGGTTAAAATAGCAAACAAGTTACACTTGCCTGTTTTGCACAGAGCGGCCGCAAACCTCCTTTTCTTGGATCCCCAGCCAGTGCTTGGCTCCTGCTACTGCTAGAGTCCCTGTGAGAAGAGAGGAGAGAGAAGACTGCACCCGGGGCAGTGCCGGATCACTGCTGGTGCTCAGATAAGTGTTTAGAGAGATGGGGTAGGAATTAGTGGGTGTTTTTCTACCTTAAACTGATTGTAAAGGTTCAGTTTTTTGTTTTTTAAATAACAAACCTGTTATACTTCCCTCCTCTATGCAAGGGTTTTGCACAGAGCAGCCATGATCCTCCTGTTCTGGGGTCCCACGGCTGCACTCCTGGCTCCCCCTCCTCATCGAGTGCCCCCCATGTAGAGCCGCATTCCATGGGGGCACTTGTGCGGGCGTGCTCCCGAGTCCTGCTGCTGTGTCCATTGACACAGACAGCAGGACTTGGCCCCGCCCCCCGGCTCCCATGTCAATGGTTTTGATTGACCGCAGCGGGAGCCAATGGCTCCTGCTGCTATCAATCTATCCACCAGACGGCTGGAGCTGCTGTACTCGTTCTCCTTGCTGGAAAGATCAGGTTCAGGTAAGTAAAAGGGGGCTCTGGGGGGCAGCTGCAGCACAGAAGGTTTTTCACCTTAATGCATAGAATGCATTCGATCCACTTTAAATTTATTTAGGACTGTTTGTGTTTCAAACAACTCCTACAATTATTTGTTGTTCTGACATCTCCACTTTTGTGAAAACAGCAGTTGATGTAGGGCTATACATGAAATGTGTAGGAGCTATACATAAGTGGTCATCAACCCTGTCCTCAGGGCCCACTAACAGGCCAGGTTTCCAAGATAACTGAAATACATCACAGGTGATATCATTTGCTGCTCAGTGATTGCAGTATTCTAGTCTGCATCTCCCCAAGGTAATTCATAAAACCTGGCCTGTTAGTGGGCCCTGAGGACAGGGTTGATGACCACTGCTATACACAGACAGGATTACATATGCACAGTAACAACACGTTCTGCTTATATAGTTTCATCCACAATGATTGACAGCCAAGATATAATACACTTTCTGTTTTCATATAGGCAGCCTAGATGAACATTGCCTGCATGCAAGGGACTTCTGTGTCACCTTTAGTTTATATAACTGCAATGGATCCCCATAGCCTACCATGTTAACAGCTGCATTTAATGTTACATCTTACCCCACTTAAAACTAGCAAGGCCATAGTTTGTTTCAGCTCCGTTTGAAACAGATGGAACAGTAAATCACTGCTGAGAAACATGCTTCTAATTGTGATACTGATACTTCCTCCCTGGTGTGTATTATAAAGAATAGAAATGCTGGCAGAGAAGCACAGATGTGATTTTGAATTACAGTTCTGAAGTAATTAACAAAATGTTATTTGCATCAAAACCTGTACCCCGGAATTTGTTGGGAGGATGTGTGATCATTGTTATAACTTTAATGCCTTTGGCCACAAATGCAACAATGACTCTGAAATGCAAAAGCCAGAGAGAATTTAGGTTATCTATAACAAATATTCAGATTTCATTTTTTTTGTTTTTTTGTGTTTTTAGTTCATGTTAACAGATTGTAGCGCCTACCCCAACTTTCCGGGAGCCTGGTGATGACCCCCAGAGGCGGGGAGGGCTGACATACATCCTCAGAGTGCAGGTTACTAGGCATGGTGGGTGATGAAGAAGATAGAAATTGGGCGCCAGTCACTTTTATGCTTGAACAAAGAGAAGTTTAATTCTCACAAACAAGAAAATGATGGAGAGGGGGGATAGGGCACAGGACACCCTTAGTTAAAAATAGTAATGATCTGGATCACCTCACCTCTGCCGAAAAACTCACTGATCACCCTACCCTGGGAAGCACACTATTGGTGGCCAAAGACACCTTTCAACATTCCTCAGTGTCCCACCCTATGGTGCCGGTCCTGGGCAATCAGGAATTTGCACCTGGCCTTCAGTACCCTCATTTTCAGCGATTGGCTGTGGGCAGGCGGCTCTATGTGACTTTGTGGGACCCGACGGCCAACTTTCTTGCGATGCCGGGGTGTAGTGCTGTGTTTTGGCCTAGGCCAACAAGGCCCAGGCCTAGGGCAGCACTTTGCAGGGGGGGCGGCAAAAGGCCGCTCCCCCCCCCACGAGAATGGCACCTGCACCCTCTTCCCGCACAGCAGGGCCACCTAAGGGGAGTACAGCTTAGGAGTGGCGTCGCGTGTGCGGAGGGAGCCAGAAAGCAATTTAAGTAGGAGCCGTCAAGCCGTTGGAGCCACTGGAGAGCGTCTTAGCAAGGTTTTGCTACCGATATTGTTTAGACTGCGGCTGTTCACTCTCGTAGCAGCCTCCTGTGAAGCCCTGATTCTCTCTCTGAATGGCCCTCTGCTGTGGCCAATCATGGGGAGGGAAACAGCGGTCAGGAAGCTGGGCGGCGGCGCGCTGAAACCAATTAGAGCCGCTTTCTCTCTCTTCTCTCTTCGGCTGACAGAAAGGGGAGGGGGGGCGAGCGGGGGAGTTCTCTGGCAAATGGAGCAGCAGCGCTGTGACAGGGAGAGGAGAGATGCGGGTTGTCTGTGTATCTCCCCCGCTCGCCCCCCTCCTCTTTCTGTCAGCCGAAGGGAGAAGAGAGAGAGAGCGGCTCTAATTGGTTTCGCTGCGCCGCCGCCCAGCTTCCTGACCGCTGTTTCCCTCCCCATAATTGGCCACAGCAGAGGGCCAATCAGAAGACTCTGGGGGCATCATGGGAAAAGTAGTCCCTGAAGAGTGGCGCCCCTGTGTGTCCACAGACATCATGCTACAGCCCCCAGCATGCATGCATTCTGCTGGGGGGGGGTTACAGGAGGAGAAAAAGAATACTGTGCTGGGGGAAGCCAGAGAGGGAGCCACGCTATACCCGCATCACCAGAGCCACGCTGTACCCGCACTACCAGAGCCACGCTGTACCCGCATCACCAGAGCCACGCTGTACCCGCATCACCAGAGCCATGCTGTACCCGCACCACCAGAGCCACGCTGTACCCACACCACCAGAGCCACGCTGTACCCGCACCACCAGAGAGCTACGCTGTACCCGCACCACCAGAGAGCTACGCTGTACCCGCACCACCAGAGCCACGCTGTACCCGCACCACCAGAGCCACGCTGTACCCCACCACCAGAGAGCCACGCTGTACCCGCACCACCAGAGAGCCACGCTGTACCCACACCACCAGAGCCACGCTGTACCCGCACCACCAGAGCCACGCTGTACCCCACCACCAGAGAGCCACGCTGTACCCGCACCACCAGAGAGCCACGCTGTACCCGCACCACCAGAGCCACGCTGTACCCGCACCACCAGAGAGGACCACGCTGTACCCGCACCACCAGAGCCACACTGTACCCGCACCACCAGAGAGCCACGCTGTACCCACACCACCAGAGAGCCACGCTATACCCGCACCACCAGAGAGCCACGCTGTACCCACACCACCAGAAAGAGAGCCACATTGTTCCCGCACCACCAGAGAGGGAGCCACTCTGTACTCACACCACCATAGAGAGAGCCACGCTGTACCCGCACCACCAGACAGGGAGCCACGCCACCAGAGAGAGCCACGCTGTTCCTGCACCAACAGAGAGCCACGCTGTACCTGCACCACCAGACAGGGAGCCACGCCACCAGAGAGAGCCATGCTTTTCCCGCACCACCAAAGAGAGAGCCACGCTGTACCTGCACCACCAGAGGGGGAGAAAGATGAAGCCACTGCCGGGGGAAAGACATGCTACACTACTGACTAGAGTCAGCCTGGGCAACCCAGAGTGAGCGAACGTCCAGCCGGAGGGATCACTGTTGCAGTTTCACTGGGTCTGGTAAGAGAGCCTGTTGGCCATTATCCATTACTGTTCCCAGGAACTGAGCCATTAGGAAGTGCCTAACCTGATATCCTCTAGGCCTTATTGACCGCCAAAATGAGCTCCAACGCTGGGCCTCCAATCCAAAAATTAAGGGGGGGGACACAATTTTTACCGCACCAGGTGACACCTGGTGACGCCACTGTCCCGGAGCCCACAACAAGTTCCTGGCACTGAGCTTCGGTAACTGGCCATACAGGGTGCGCTAGCCACCTGGGGTCCCACAAGCGCCGATCAGCTTTTCGTAGCAGCCACCACCTCTCTCCCCACTGTCAGCCACACACACTCTTCGGCTCCTCCTCCTTCTCGGCTCTAATGTTCTAGTGTACACAGCCAGGAGGAGGAGGAGCCACAGAGGAGGGACATGACTTCAGTGCAAAAACCACGCTGCCAGTCTGAGGTCTGTGTATAGTTTACAGTGGAGGGGGACACAGTAACCGGGAAGGAGGGCAGATAACAGATGCACACATGGATGAGGGGGGGGGTAAGGGGATATGTGCTGAGTGCTTTGAGAGGGGAGAGGATATGTGCTAGTGGGGGGGGGTCTGATCCTCCCCTCCCAAAGCACCCAGCACATATCCCCTTACCCCCCTAATGAAAAAATGCGGCATCCCTCTCTGTCCTTCTCCTGTGGTGTCCCTCTGTCCTCTTCCCATGAAGATGACAGGGCGGATCTTAAAAAGCAAGAGGTGTGGCCTTGACAGGAAGGGGTGGGCCATATTTAAATTAGGGGGTGCGTGAGCTTAGTCAGGCCTAGGGCAGCACAAAACCTAAATACACCACTGCCGGGGTGTCTGCTACAGGCTCCCCTTTGGACTTCTGGAGTGGTCTTCAGCTGCGTAATTTCCTTTGCAGGAAACGGAACTGGAACACATTTGTCACGGGGGGGGGAGCTGGTCCGTCATAGTCTCTAGATAATCTACACTTCTCTGACTTGACCGGTGTAAGGGTTTGTTCCTCCGTTCCTCTCCAAGTGGGAATCGGATCTTGGCACCCAATTCAGTGACTCTTAGAAGGAGAATTTTACTTACTGGGCGGGAGGCACTGTCTACTCCTCTCTTCTCTTTGCTCTTGATCTCGTGTTTCTCTCACACTAGAGATACCTAACCCCCTACTCTCTCCCCTTCTGACTGCCTCCCCTTATTCATATACCTAGCTCAGTTATGGGCTGTATTCTGATACTGTAAACATCCTCGCTTACATTATCCCTACCTTAGTGTCTCATCTCTGGGCTAAGCCAGCCATTGAGATGACTTGCCGTCCGATATACTGTAAGAGTTTTACTTTGTTGCATAGTTTTGCATCTATGAATATTTGCGTCTCTCGTATAGTTGCTTTTATGCTTTCCCAGGCTCTATGCACCGACAAATATTTTCCTTTGCGGCACCCACACTGTGTATTCCTGGGCAAATTGATATATTGATCTCATTGTGTGAACCTTTCTGCTACCTGATTTTATTTTGTATCTCGGTTTCTTACTTTGGCTGTAAAATGCACTTACTATGAAAAATAAAGGAATTACAAAAAAAAATAGTAACGATCAGCAGACAGACTCCTTAGACAAAAATAGGTGAGATAGGCAGACAGAGGTACAGGAAAAGAGCCTTTAAGCTGAACCAGCACATCTGTACATTGTAGGATAGGCTGTCTCCTATAGTAACTGAACTTAGCTCACGGAACCATATGCAGTTACCTTTTGATTGAGCTATCTATTGAAGTACTCCCAGCCACTTCATAGTCCCCAGCTCATGAAGAGTCACCTCTGGTGCTTCCTTAGAACTCCATCCCTCTCCACATTGTTTCTGGATATTGAGCAGGCTTTTATCAGCAGAATCTTAAACACCCGGATAGGCCTCATTCTTTATTCCTACCCGGCAGGAGCTGTTTGAACACACATCCACCCAGGCCACAGCCTGGACGGGAAATACCTAGATCACCTGACTTCTTCCAAATAAATAGCTTCTCCCAGCATTCATAGCAGCGTATCTGATTGGCTGAGAAGGGTATGTTCATAACCTGAACTCACTGTAGCTCATCACTCTACTGTCAAAGGCAACAGTGCCACCTACTGAAAAAAGGGAGAAACCACAGCTAAACAGGATTAGGGAGAAAGCCATTTGACCATTAAATACTACAAATTAGCCAGTTTGGCTACCACCCAGCACAACCAAATTTACCTGTAGCCCTGCTTTGGGACAAGGGTGCTACAATAAGAAAGCCAGAACAACAAAGATAATTCAGAGTTCTGGCTTAGGGAGGATTGGGAGGAAAGGGCGCAGGGGAAGATACTGTGGTACCGGTCCTTACGAGTGCCCGACTGACATCTCCTCACAGGAACATCACACACTGAATGGGAATGCCTGGAGATGCACTCGGGGTCCTTCTTTAACTCTGGATGCCTGCCACAGACCTCCCGGCTGCAACAGGTGCGATTCTCCAGGTCTCCAGCTGCGGCTCTCGGACCCCACGTCCAGACTCTTTTCTGCCTCGTGGTAGCTTTGCCTCGTTTCCCAGGAAGTATCTGGGGTAAACATACTCCTATGCAGCAGTGCTTCTTGGAATGTGTAGTTCCCTGTGTGTTGCTTTCAATCAGGCAGCCTGTGCTGGGAACTCCATCTCCCAGAGATCTTTGTCGCTGCAGCCTGAGAGCATGTCTGACACCTCTCAGCGAGAAAGAGAAAAAAAGGGAGGGGGCAAACCACTCCTACAGAGCTGACAAGCTGTGTCTTTTCCGTGAAAGTCCATGCCAGCCTAGCAATGTAATGAGGATGCAGAGCAGCAGCTACATTAGTTACACGGGACTGTGATGCTGTTACACCCTGCCTGGCAGTGAAAATCCTTTTCCACTACCCTATAGGATTACAATACTAGTTGCATGCCAAGCCCTTTTGGATGTACTGTGTTCACCTCATTACACGAGATCAACAAGTGCACCACCCTAAAGTCACCCGAAGTCTTATGGGCCCCATCTGTGTTCAGGACACTAGTCACTTACAAGTGGGTCCACACTTGGGGTTGATCCAGTGCACTGGGTCAGGTATTGTGGTTAAGCAGGCCTGCTGGGACTGTGGTGCTAGGGTGAAGAAGGGAGAGGAATGACAGACAAAAATAAGGTCATTCCTCTACCCTCCTCCTGTCTGAACTCATATAGCCCAATTTATTTGAGGTTGTCGGATGCTCTATTGAAGTTAACGTTCCATTTTCTTGACATGTTAATCTCATGTGTTTACCTCTGCTCTTGGGGCCATTTCACTTAAAGGAGTCCCCTGAAAGCAGACTGACCTGATTGTGTTTAATTCACTTGTGACTTTTTGTCCTTTGTTCTATTTCACCATATTTGTTTACTGCCTTATATTACTATGACTGTTTGTCCTATTCTCTTTTAAGCAAGCTCACAGTAAAAGTTACTTTCTGAGTTCACCATAACCTGCGTCTTTCACTGTTGTATTTACACTGCACTACTGCCAGGTGTGCTGGTGGGGTTGAGTCTGTCCCTGGGGTTGAAGAGGCAGAGTAAGGAACCAACAATATTCAAGCGGCTCCTTCAGGGGGGTAGCGCTACAGATTAAAATGGAAATCTGACTATTTTGTTAGTGCAGGACAAATATTTTTCCATTCTTTCAGTTTTCATAATTCTTGCATGGGCAAAGCACGAATTTCAATTTAACATTTTTAAACGCATTCTCTTTTGCATTTTTTTGATTGTATAAAATATAGATGTGTAAAGATTGACCATTACAGTGAAATATGCACTGTGGGAGGAAGGGATAGCTGCATGCTCTTCTATACCTAAAAGTACACTGTATAAACACAGGACACATGTGCGGAATGCACTGTAGGTATTCAGAGGCCAGGCTATAACTGCAACCTGTTATTTTTTTCTTGAGCAGGCAACATATAGTTTCACTTTAAAGTAAACTTGTGCACAGAGTAATGCACATTAAAGGACAAGTTCCCTTTTTTGGGCAGAATTTCACTTTTCATAATAAATAGCCATGTATTTGGAAATACACAGATATGAATGGAGCCTCATTGGTCTGCGCTACATGTGGCAAAGTAGCTCATGGGACATTTTGGTATGGTGCGAGTTGCGTGTCTTTTTACTTCATTTGTCACCTGTTTTTTCATGTGGCAAAATGTGTGTTTGCTTCTGTGTTTGGTGTGCCATTTGCAATTAATGACACTGAAAGCGAGACTAGGTAGTTTTAGGTGTATTAATGTGGTCATTCACTATACAATCTGATTGTACAATCTCTGTACAATTTCCTTTAAATGTATCAAAACTATATAATAGGAGGATACATCATCTATCCAATCAGGCAGGCTCCTTCACTACGTCAGGGGTGTCCTGTGGGCTGCATGTGGCCCCAGGGAGTTTAGCATGCAGCCTGAGCCTGTCTAAAGTGACTATGTGGAAGCCCGGCAAATGCAGGCGTGGAAAGATGCCTTGGATGCTGTGAAAACTTTGTTGATGGGTGTGCTAATGAGGTCAGCTGGTAAACTCCTTCCTGTGTCTTACTGGTTTCTTTGTCTCAAATCTATACCAGGGAGCTCTGAAGCTTTCTAAGAAATACAGCAAGGGCTAAGGTAAGGCCTTGTTCTCAATATCAAAGAACGCTTGTATTTTTCTGCAACCTGGGTATGTTAATGCTATATTGGTACATAGGGGAGCTGGATTTTAGAAAAATAAGCCTCCACTTACAGTGCCTTGCATAAGTATTCAACCTTTTGGTGTTTTTCTGTTTTGTTGCTTTGTACCATGTGAGGCACACAATATTCCTACCACTTTAAGATTTTATTTTTTGTCCTAATTATTGTTTCACAATAAAAAATAAAAGAACTTCTACCTTCACATTCGTTGTTTTTGAATATAGGCTAACCCACGTCTGTAAATTCTTTGGAAATGCTTTGTATACACGCTGCTCTTGTACCAGCTGAAGCTTGTGTGAACAAGACCAATAGGCTAGATGAAAAGTTGTTGTGCAGGTTTCTGTTGTGTTTAACTTTTTTTTTTACAAAAAAAAAAAAAAAAAGTGGAACCCTGGGCAGAACATTTATTAGCTGGCAGTATTGTTGCTGCTTTACCTTAGTGCAATGCGCTGCTTGTTTCTCTCCCCTGTGTGTAATCACAGTGGCTGACCGGTGACCACTATGCTCTGTATCCCTGTGGATAAAATATGACACCACTGGGGCTGATACTCTTGGATTATGATAAAAGTAAGGTACTGTTATTTAAACTGTGTCTGCAGTTCAAGAGAACTTAGGGAGAGGATCAGTAACTGCAAAGATAGTTTAGAACCTGTGTAATAAAACTTTGTAATAAAACTTGCTATGTATGTATATATGGAGGTGAAGAAATGGGAACATGTCCATTACCAGTTAGGTGTTATCCTGGACTCTGAACTCTCCTTTCGGCCCCACATCCAATCACTTTCCAAAGCTTACCGCCTCAACCTCCGCAACAACTCTAAACTACGTCCCTTTCTAACCAATGAAACCACAAAGCTCCTGATTCACTCCCTGGTTATCTCTCGCCTCGACTACTGCAACTCCCTCCTCATTGGCTTACCTTTAAATAGACTATCCCCCCTTCAGTCCATCATGAATGCTGCTGCCAGACTCATCCACCTTACAAACCGCTCAGTGTCTGCTACCCCTCTCTGCCAATCCCTCCACTGGCTACTACTCACTCAACGAATTAAATTCAAAATACTAACAATAAGTTACAAAGCCATCCACAACTCTGCCCCCAGCTACATCACTAGCCTGGTCTCAAAATACCAACCTAATCGCCATCTCCGTTCCTCCTAAGACCTTCTGCTCTCTAGCTCCCTCATCACCTCCTCCCATATCCGCCTCCAGGAGTTCTCCCGAGCCTCGCCCATCCTCTGGAATTCGCTACCCCAATCTGTCAGACTGTCTCCAAATTTATCCACCTTTAGGCAATCCCTGAAAACTTTCCTCTTCAGAGAAGCCTATCCTGCCTCCATCTAACAACTGCACTATTTTCTCCATTAGCTCATCCCCCACAGCTATTACCCTCTTGTATAACTTGACCCTCCCTCCTAGATTGTAAGCTCTAATGAGCAGGGCCCTCTGATTCCTCCTGTATTGAATTGTATTGTACTTGTATTGTCTGCCCTAATGTTGTAAAGCGCTGCGTAAACTGTTGGCGCTATATAAATTCTGTGTATTAATAATAATAATACCACAAAAACATTTAACACTGAAAAGACTTTGCTTTGATTTATATATGTATAGTGGCAAGAAAAAGTATGTGAAACCCTTGGAATCAACTGTTTTTCTGCAGTTTTTCGCCATAAAATCTGATCCTCATTTAAATCACAATAGACAAACACAAAAACACAAAGAATTCTAATTTCTTGTGTCTTTATTGAACATACTTTTTCCTAGAGGCACTGTGACTGCTTAATGAGTAAGTGAACCCATAGATTAATTTCTTCAACAAAAGGTAATTATTCTTCTTATTATACAGGATTTATATAGCGCTAACAGTTTGCGCAGTGCTTTACTATGTAGGGAGAAACTACACCAACAGTACAATTCAAAACAAGAGGGTTAGAGGAGCCCTACTCATGAGAGCTTACAATCTAAAAGGGAGGGGATCGTGAAACATAAGGTAGGGACTGTGAAGGATGAACACATGGGGGGAGTAGAGGATTTGGTTGGTAGCTGGAGGCAGGATAGGCCACCCTGAAGAGACGAGTTTTCAGGGATCGCCTAAAAGTGGACAGAGTAAGAGATGGCTGGACAGATTGGGGAAGTGAGTTCCAGAGGATGGGAGAGGCTCTAGAGGAGTCCTGGAGACGAGCATGGAAGGAGAAGACAAGGGAGCTAGAGAGCAGAAGGTGTTGGGAGGAGCGAAGTGGTAGGCCAATAAGGAGAGAGTTACAATAGTCAAGGCGAGAGATAACAAGGGAGTGAATAAGCTGCTTGGTGGTCTCGACCCTTAGAAAGGGGCGTATTTTGGAGATGTTTCGGAGGTGAAGTCTGGATGATTGTAGTCAGTAGTTTGCACAACTACAGTCCAATTAATGAAATGAGCTTGGAGGTGTGGTTTTGAGCTACTATGGTAAGACACGCAAACATTTTAGGATTGCTGTTCATAAGAAGCAGCAGCTGATGTGAAACTTGCCTTGCAAAAGGAGCTCTCTGAAGACATATGGTACAGAGTAACTGATCTGCATAAGGCTGGAAAGGAATATACAGCCATCTCAAAGGGTTTAGGCATCCATCAGTTGACAGTTAGATATATTGTCTATAAATGGAATTTAGTACTGTAGCTGCTCTTCTAGAAATGGTCACCCAGCCAAAATGGCTTCCTAGGCACAACACAGAATCCTCAATGAGGTGAACAACCCACGGTAACCACTAAAGGCTTGAACACATAATTTTAACTGGCAAGCAACCCTGTTCATGAATCTACCATATGTAAGACTTTGAACAGACAGGGTGCCCATGGTAGAACATCAGGGAGAAAGCTGCTGCTCTCCAAAAAAAGAGCTGCAATGCTACTGGAAAATAGTTGTGGACTGATGAAACAAAAGTTGACTTGTTTGGGAAGAATACTCAGCACTATGTATGGTGAAAAAGGGCACAGCTTACCAACATCAAAATATCATCCTAACGGTGAAGTATGGTAGAGGGGAATATCATGATTTGGTCTTGCTTCGCTGCCTCAGGGCCTGGACTACTTGCCATCATCAAGGGGAAAATTAATTCCCAGGTTTACCAAAATATTCTACAGGATAATTCATTTTAGTAGAAGTTGGGTAATGCAGCAGGACAGAGTCTAAGCATCTAATTAAGTGAACCACAGACTGGCTTTAGAAAAAGAAAATGCACCTTTTTGGAGAGCCCAGACCCTAACCCCATAGATATGCTGTGGAATGACAACAATACTTATTCACACCGGACATGCTACAAATGTGTCTGAGCTAAAGCAGTTATGTAAAGAAGAATGATCAAAAATTCCTCCTGAACGTTGTGCAGAGCTACCAAAGTGCTTGCTTGAAGTCATTGTTTCCAAAGGAGGTTCAACCAGCTATGACCTTCAAGGGTTTACTTTTTTGCCTCCAGCACTGTGATTGTTTAATGGGTTTGTTCAATAAATTGTTTTATGTGTTATCAGCTGAAGCACATTGTGTCTGTCTATTGTGAATTACGTGAGGATCACATGACAATTTATGGCAAATTACTACAAAAAAACTGTTAATTCCAAGGGGTCAAAAACATGAGGACAGACAGTACAGTTACAATACAATTACAATGTATTACAATACAGGAGAAATCAGAGGGCCCTGCTCGTTTAGAGCTTAGCACCTTTCACACTGGGGCGGTGCGGGCGTTAGCGGTAAAGCACCGCTAGTGGGATGCTTTTAACCTCCCAGAAGGGGTTAAAAGTGCCTGCTTAGTGCTGCTTTAAAATCGCTTTTATGGTGCTTTGAAAGCGGCGCCCATTCATTTCAATGGGCAGGGGCGGTGGAGGAGAGGGCGTATACACCGCTGCCCCAAAGATGCTGCTTGAGGACTGTCCTGTCCTGCAAGCACACCGCCCCAGTGTGAAAGCACTCAGGCTTTCACACTGGGGCTGCAGAAGAGGCAGTTTACAAGCGCTTTACAGGCACTATTTTTAGCGCAAAAACGCCTGTAAAGTGCCTCAGTGTGAAAGGGGTCTTACAATATAAAAATGTGTATATGTGTGTATATATATATCTAGATATATATATATATATATATATAGATATATATATATATATCTATATATATATCTTTATGACAGATAACTGTCTAAAGACTAACCTAAATAAGTACATTTTAAAAACCTCTATGTATAATTATGTATGTATATGGGAGAATTCTATATTTGTTCATTACATATGTAAATACTGCTTTGCGCATGGTTGTGCAAAAACCGTGCCTCGGTGTGTGGCTGATATTTTGTCTTAACTGTTGTTGAGAGTCATTACACTGGGCCACTGCATCCTCTGTCGTGTTGCCAATATGCAAGTCTCTATATTTGACACACAGAAAAAAAAAAAAAAATGAAGGAAGACCAGGTTTGTTAATGTGAAAGTCATATAAAAATATAAAGTAAACAGTAAACTCCTATACTAAGTTGAGACTGGCTGAACAAAACATCCTTTGGCAAGTAAAAAAAGCCCCTTTTGTAAGTACTGCGTAAATACTTATTTTATTCTAATTTGCTACAGACATTTACGGAAACATTTTCTACAAATAGTCATGTTGGATTTATTCTTGGCAAATAGTTTTACTCCTGATCAATACAAAATACTGTAATCTCTAAATTCAGTGACATTTTATTCCAAATATGCCCTAAAGTTGTTTCTGTCCTTTTTACAAATGTGTGCTATTTTCTGCTTGATTAATTCCAGTGCCTTGCATGTGGACAGAATGTGCAATGACCATATGCAAGTAAAAAGAGTGTATTGCAAAAAATTCACATTGATCTATTCATGTTTATTTATTTGAATGTCTATAGTGTTACTAAGACCCCTTTCACACTGAGGCGCTTTTCAGGCATTTTAGCGCTAAAAATAGAACCTGTAAAGAGCTTCTCATGCCTCCCCAGTGTGAAAGCCCGAGTACTTTCACACTGGGCAGTGCACTTGCGGGACGGGGAAAAAAGTCCTGCATCTTTGGGGCGGGTTAGGAGCGGTGTATACAAAACGCCCTGCCCATTGAAATGAAAGGGTAGCGTTGCCCAAGCGCCTGCAGATTGCTTCTTTTAAAGCGGCCCGCTATCGTCCGAAAAGCGCCCCGCCCCAGTGTGAAAGTAACCTTAAGAGGGTAAGCAAACCTGTTTTTTTTTTTTTTTTTTTCCTTTAGATACTGTTGCACAAATGGAAGAGTTTGACTAGCTTTGAATCTTTATTTTGAGAAGATTCTGAAAATATGCACAGATTCTACAATAACCTCCATAACCACAAAATATTTTGTACAAGTTCTGAAATGTTAATCTAATAAGACCGAATTAGAACTTGGTTGTTCTTTTACTATTGTTACTATCATTCCCTCATTACTATCATTCCTTTATGTTTTATTTTTGTGTAACCATTTTTTAAAACCGTTCTAGTATTAGGTCCACTATTTTTTTTTTTTATGCATATTGTTCAGGGCCCATTTGCTTTTGGTCTGTTTTAGGCAGATGTGGTTTTCAATGCACATGCATTATGATGTACGTTGATTTTATAACGCAAAGTGCTTTAAATCTACAGCTAAGGCACATTTTGATGTATTTCCACTGATTTCATTAGATCAATCAATTGGTTCAGGTAGAATGGCACCTTAAAGATATTTATTATTAGAGATTTACGTTTTTTTATTTATGTATAAAAGTCAGTGATCGTTTATATATTTTTTTATTCATGTAATAATAGTAATAACTTGGGACATCTATTAAGATTACTTGCTTTTTGTATTATTCCCCATTCCTATCTTTCCAAATTTTCTGGTAGCAATTTGTTACTGTTTTTATTCAAGTTAATCTATAAAAGATAAAAGGATATACATGTAAGATTATTAGTAGAGCGTAATACTATTTACATAAACTTTCACAGACATTCCACATAGTTTCTCTCAGTTTTCAAGCAATTTCAGGGTACTGAGCAATGAAATGATTTAGAAGACCCCCAATACTGAAGATTATCATGTATTTATGGCTGACAAATCCTGGAAGGCGATGACTATCAAAATAAAGTAATGCACCCATCTGTGAAATATTTCAAGGTCACAGCTGAGTTGGCCACAAGATATCTAGCTAAAAAAATAGAAGTTGACAGTAGTTATAGTTTTGTAATATTTGCTCAGTGAGCGTGAAATGAAATTTAACAGTGTGCTTTGACTGTATTTCTTAATTTTATGTTTTTTTAGACTTCTTGGAAAATAAAATATCAGTTGATCATTATTAACATATACAGCAAAGTTTTTTTTATAACTGTTAACCACTTCAGCCCCGGAATATTAGGCTGCTCAATAGCCAGAGCTCTTTTTTACAATTTGGCACTGCACTGTTTTAACTGGTAATTGCGCGGTCATGCAATGTTTTACCCAAACAAAATTAGTGTCCTTTTTTTCTCACAAATAGAGCTTTCTTTTGATGGTATTTGATTGCCTCTGCAATTTTTATTTTTTGCGATATAAACGGAAAAAGACCAAAAATTTGGAAGAAAAATGATATTTTCTACTTTTTGTTAGAAGAAAAATCCAATAAACTCAATTTTAGTCATACATTTAGGCCAAAATGTATTCAGCCACATGTCTTTGGTAAAAAAAATGTCAATAAGTGTATATTTATTGGTTTGCGCAAAAGTTATAGCGTCTACAAACTAGGGTACATTTTCTGGAATTTACACAGCTTTTAGTTCTGCCTATCTCATTTCTTAAGGTGCTAAAATGGCAGGGCAGTACACCCCCCCCCAATCACCCAATTTTGGAAAGTAGACACCCCAAGCAAATTGCTGAAAAGCTTGTTGGGCCCATTGAATATTTTATTTTTTTGTCACAAGTGATTGAACAATGACAAACAAAATTACACAAAGTTGTCACTAAATGATCACACATGCCATGGTTATATGTGGAATTACACCCCAAAATACATTCTGCTGCTTCTCCTGAGTACGGGGATACCACATGTGTGAGACTTTTTGGGAGCCTAGCCATGTACGGGACCCCGAAAACCAATCACCACCTTCAGGCTTTCTAAGGGCGTAAATTTTTGATTTCACTCCTCACTACCTATCACAGTTTCGAGGGCCATAAAATAGCAAGATAGCACAAAACCCCCCAAATGACCCCATTTTGGAAAGTAGACACCCCAAGCTATTTGCTGAGGGGCATGTTGAGTCCATGGAATATTTTATATTTTGCCACAAGTTGCGAGAAAAATTACAATTTTTTTTTTTTTTTTTGCACAAAGTTGACACTAAATGATATATTGCTCAAACATGCCATGGGCATATGTGGAATTACACCCCAAAATACATTCTGTTGCTTCTCCTGAGTATGGGGATACCACATGTGTGGGACTTTTTGGGAGCCTAGCCATGTAAAGGACCCCGAAAACCAATCACCGCCTTCAGGCGTTCTAAGGGTGTAAATTTTTGATTTCACTCCTAACTGCCTATCACAGTTTTGGAGGCCATGAAATGCCCAGATAGCACAACCCCCCGACCCCCAAATGACCCAATTTTGGAAAGTAGACACCCCAAGCTATTTGCTAAGAGGCATGGGTAGTATTTTGCAGCTCTCATTTGTTTTTGAAAATGAAGAAAGAAAAGAAAAATGTATTTTTTTCTTTTTTCAATTTTCAAAACTTTGTGACAAAAGTGAGATCTGCAGAATATTCAACATGACTTTCAGCAAATAGCTTGGAGTGTCCAAAATGGGGTCATTTGGGGGGGGGGTTGTGCTATCTGAGCATTTCATGGCCTCCAAAACTGTGATAGGCAGTGAGGAGTGACATCAAAAATTTACACCCATAGAAAGCCTGAAAGCGGTGATTGGTTACAAAAAAAAATATGTAATTTTCCTGCAACTTGTGACAAAATATAAAATATTCCATGGACTTAACATGCCTATCAGTAAATAACTTGGGGTGTCTACTTTCAAAAAAGGGGTACTTTGGGGGGGTTTGAACTGTCCTGGAATTTTATGCACAACATTTAGAAGCTTATGTCACACATCACCCACTCTTCTAACCACTTAGAAGACAAAGCCCTTTCTGACACTTTTTGTTTAAATTAAAAATATATTTTTTTTTGCAAGAAAATTACTTTGAACCCCCAAACATTATATATTTTTTTTAAATCAAAGGCCCTACAGATTAAAATGGCGGGTGCTGAGCACATGGCTACCAAACCCGACATGCTTTAAAATTGCGCACAAACGTGTAGCAGCGACAAACTACATACATTTTTAAAAGCCTTTACAGATTACCACTTTAGATTTACAGAAGAGGGCTACTGCTAGAATTACTGCTCTCGATCTGACCTTCGCGGTGATACCCCACATGCATGGTATGATTGCTGTTTACATATGACACCAGACCTACGCTTGCGTTCGCCTTTGTGACAGGGGGTGTTTTTTTTTTTTTTTAATTATTCATTTTGCTTTTTTATTTTATTTTTAAACTGTTCCTTTCATTCTTTTTTAATCATTTTTAATGTTATCTCAGGGAATGTATATATCCCCTATGATAGCAATAGTTAGTGACAGGCAGAGGCGGCTCTAGGCTTGGTGAGGCCTTAGGCAAAACTTAAAGATGAGGCCCCACTTACGCCCGTAATGAGAAAAATAATTAAAGCAATTAAAATTAACAATATAAATTACATACATTGGGTATAGAAAAGAACCCCCCTTAAAATAATCCCATTTTGTTGCTTTGCAGCCTGAAATGAAAACAGACACTGTTTTTGTTTTATCCAGCTGTATTTACTAGTGCAACTTATAACTTCAAATTGAAAGATATAACACCAACATGTCAAAAAAAAAATTACCACATGTCTGAAAGAGATTGCTCTGTCACTGCAGATGACACTGGGCAGGGGCATGCATAAAAAAAACTGAAACAGGCTGCATACTATGCTGGCTCTGACCACAAGCCCCCCCCCCCCCCTTTCCTCCCACGCTTGAACCTCCCTGCCACTTTATTACCCTTTCTTGAGTCCCTGAACACAAACCCTCATGACAAACCTGCCAACTTCTCTCCCCTCCTGTAGCCTGCATCCCTTCCAAAGGGATCTCTGAGGCTTGGTAATTCTCTCCCTTTTCGCCACCTCTTGCAAGCAGCAGCCGGCCTGGCAGTATAGAAGCTTCCCCTCTACTTTAGTTTCTTTTTCTTTTTTATTCAGCCAGCACTGCAGAACCATAGAGGAGAGGGAAGGAATGTTGGAAAGTGCTCGGGGAGATGGCAGCAGTGTAACCAGGGGTTACAAGAAGGGAGTGCTGGAGAGTGCTGAGGAGAAACAGAGGAAGCGCTGGGGTTTTGTATTTTACCACCTCCACTATCCTGGCACCCTAAGGTGGCTGCCTTATGCTGATGCCAGCCCTGGGCATGTTTGCGGAGGAAGCGATGCAGCCTTTTACAGGGAACTGGGCTGTCTTTAATATTGATTGGACCCTTGGAAAACATTTTCTTGATCTGACTCTATTTTGCGAACATACAGTATAGCTTGTTTTGGAGACTGCATTCCAGAATGTCCAACTGCTGAGATTTTGGGGGCCTCAGCTGCAGCCCCTGACACACAAAAGGGTTGTGCATATTATTTAGTGCTAGACGTACTACAGGAGATGATCAGAGACTTCAGATGTAGTACAGGAGATGGTCGGGTACTGCAGACACACTACAGGAGATGATCAGAGACTGCAGACATAGTATGGGAGACGGTCAGAGACTGCAGACATAGTACGGGAGACGGTCAGAGACTGCAGACATAGTACGGGAGATGGTCAGAGACTGCACATAGTATGCAGGAGATGATCAGAGACTGCACATAGTATACAGGAGATGATCAGAGACTGCAGACGTAGTACAGGAGATGATCAGAGGCTGCAGACGTAGTACAGGAGATGATCAGAGACTGGAGACATAGTACAGGAGATGACCAGAGACTGCACATATTATACAGGAGATTATCGAATATATACTATGTCAATAATGTCAGCAATCTGAAGGCACTTTCATCCCCATATAATTAAACTGTCCCTTATATAGGAAACCATTTTGGCAAATACAATCCGCTCAGCAACAACTCCCAGGAACAACTAAGTAGCCATTTTTTAAATTGTACCTTTCTGCAATGTACAGCTTCTAAAAAGCAAACTCAAATGTTCTTCAGGTGCAGTACTTACTGCTAGGTAAACAATAAAGCACAGGGAACAGTCTTATTCCCCGCCCGTTCCGATCCAGCCCACTCCAATTGCCTCTTCTGAGTCACAAGTGGAGGTCTGGGGAAGGGGACGGGTTACAGTATAGTGCCGAATGCTGATTGGCTGAGAGGTGGGGGGGCGGAGCAATCGTCACTGTTGCAGCCCCACAGTGTCAAACAACCCCCTCCACTTCCTACTCAGCTGGGCACTGTGTGCAGTGGTGGATACCTGCTGCTGAGCTTCCCACTGTTGGTCTCCCTCCATACTAACCGCCAGCAGCTGCTTTTTAAAGATGGCCCTGCCGCCAACCGGGGGACATTCCATTACCATATGTTAGGCAAGCTAGGTGGCCGCGAGGCCCCCATGAGTGCGAAGCCTAAGGCGGCCGCCTAGTTTGCCTAATTAAAGAGCCGCCTCTGGTGACAGGTACTCTTTTTAAAAAAAAAAATTGGGATCTCTCCTCTGCCCTCAAAGCATCTGACCACACAAAGATCGGTGTGATAAAATGCTTTGCCAATTTCCCAATGGCACTGTTTATATCTGGCGAAACCAAAGTCATGAAATGCTTGTAGATTCCGGTTTCTTAGGCCATAGAGGTGATTCAAGCTGTTCTGGTCTCTGATCAGCTCTATGGTCAGCCGGTGGAACCAAAGGCTGCATTCTCAGGTTCCCTGTTGGGACAGGAGAGCCCGAGAAAACCATGGAAGACGGTTGGGGGGTGTTGTAAAAGCAGTCTAGAGGCTAATTAGCCACTAGGATTGCTTTTACATGAAAGATGACCGCTGGCTGAAAGGAATGATACCTAAACCTGCAGGCATCATTCTGGTATAACCACTCAAAGTCCCGCAACATACCAGTACGTCGCTGGTCCTTGTTGTGCATACATCGTAATGTTCTTTTTTTATACAGCCTGTGAGATTGATCGGTGGGTATGCCCACCATTAGAATACTGCCCTTCATCCACCCATTTTTAATGATGGGCATACATGCACCATTTTTTTTTTTAACTGTGGTGGTGAAATCACCTACTACAGCGCTGGAGTCGCTGATTTATGTATCGTGGTTGTAAACACTGTTGCTGTCAAGATAAATAAATCTGCTGCAGCTGAATGGCATACCTGCTAACAATAAAGTACCTGTTAACTATAAAACAAGGTAACATTACAGTATAACAGTAAGATTTACCATACCTGCAAAGCAAATACAATAAAATATAGTAAAAATAAAACATTGCAATCTGTGCCTAAAAAATATATGCTGAGCATGGGGGCAATCCACCCCTAATGTTAGGAGCATATCGCTCCTTCACCCCTGCCCCCATGCTTCGGCATATATGCTTTTTTTTGGGTGAAATCACCTCTGACGGCGCAGGAGTCATGGCTTTACATATCGTGGGAGCAAACGCTGTTGCTGTCAAGATAAATAAACCCGTGCTGCAGCTGAATGGCGTACCTGCTAAGCAAATGATGGTTAACAATAAAACAAAGTAATATTACAGTGTAACATATACCATACCTGCAAAGCAAATACAATAAAACATAGTAAAAATAAAACAGAGCAAGAACAATAGTGAGCGAACAATAGAGCGGACAGTAGAGAGTGAACATAAGAGAGAGAACAATAGAGAGAGAGAGAAGAAAAATAAAACCACAACTGTTTTTGCTTTTGTTATTTTATATTTTTTTGTGTTTTTTTTTTCCACTTTTTTCACTTTTATAAAATCTGTAAACTGAACGTTGCAAATTAGGGTCTCTCAAAATGTGATGGCCATCACATCTTTCGAGACCCTGTGTTAGTGTGCCCTAGGACTGTGTAGTGCTGTACCCTACGCTAATACTCCACTAGTGTGTGGTAGCATTTGAAACAGCCACCGATGCAGAGACCAGGTTAATCAGGACAGGAGGGACAATAAAAGCGGGTGTCACGCCTAAATCCGTGTTTTCTGCAGACACAACATCTTCTTTGGGGGGTTCTTTGGGTAGGGGTACCAGGGAGGACATAAGGAAAATGCCTCTCATGCAGCCGGCTCACTGCATTTGCGTTGGGAAGGTGGGCCGTAGCACCGTCTGGAAACAGAAGGGCTCTGACGATCTCTTCCTGGAATTTGAGGAAGGATTCAGTCCATCCTGAAGCTTTGTATAGCACAAAAGCAGAACCAGTTAAAATAAATATACAGACACTTTTTTGTACCAGCGCCTGGCCTTATGGGCAATTAGGTGTGGCGCCAACAACTGGTCATTGAGGTCCACCCCTCCCATATTAAGGTTGTATTCGTGGACACAGAGGGGTTTCTCCACAACACCAGTCGCCATACAAATTTGGACTGTCAAATCTGCGTGAAGGGAGGACAGATTGAAAACATTCTGTGAATCCCTCCACTTCACTGCTAACAAATTATTGCACTTCAAGCAGGCTCTCTCCCCCGTCTAAGTCGGGATTCTACAAGCTGTTGGGGGAAGCCCTGGCGATTAGATCGCACGGTGCCACATGCACCAATTCCATAATTAAAAAGGTGACTAAAAAGTGGCACGCTCATGTAATAATTGCTCACGTACAAGTGGTACCCCTTTCCAAATAAGGGTGACACCAAGTTCCACACAAACTTACCAGCTCTCCTTATGTAGTCTGGGCAGTCCTCCGGCTCTACGTGACTATCTTTTCCCTAAACCATAAAACTATATGTATAACCTGTTGCTCTGTCACAGAGCTGATACATCTTAAAAACCATATCTGGCATGCTTGCTGGGAAGATACTGTTTGATAGACAAGCGGCCAGAAAACTTAATCAGGGACTCAGCAACGCAGGCAACTTGATCTGGGGTAAACAAGGCTGCAAACTGTTGGTTGAAGTGGTTTACGAGGGGCCAAATTTTGTAGAGCCGATTGTATCCAGGGTCACCCCGAGGACGACAGAGTTAGTTATCATGGAAGTGCATGAACCGCAAGATCTGCTCGTATCGTGCCCTGGTCATGGAGGCAGAGAACACGGGCATATGATGAATTGAGTCAGTGGACCAATATGGCCGTAACTCACTCTTTTTAGTTATGCCCATGAGGAAGGATAGGCCCAGAAAGGTCTTAAATTTGGAGACCGTAATAGGTCAATAGCTCAATCTCTGGCAAGGGTCAACTGGGGATTAGCCGTGATGTATTGACCAGCATACGAGTTGCTTTGGCCGACAACAGCTCTATAGAGATCTTCCGTGAAAAGCAACGAGGCAAGTTCAGGTGCTGCAGAAGTGGTGGGCTCCCAATTAGGATTGGCGAATGCAGCAGCAAGGGCACTATGGGCTCGACGGGCCTGTCTTTGTCTTCTTGGTGGCAGCGGGACACTACTCATGCTAGCCACCTCCCCAGCTTGAACTTCACTTATGGGACATGCCACGTCAACAAGTGTTACTGCAGTGCTGGATGTACGTCCAGGATGTACTAGGCTGTTGGTGCTTGCCAGTTCATCAGAAGGATGAGCGGCAATAGTACTGGCTCTCTGCTCCATACGAGAGCCCTGCGGTTCTTTCACCTCGATAACAGAAGAACGTGGTCGGGTACTTCTGACCTTGGCAGGGACCACAACTCCATCGTCAGAGCTATCTGTCAGGGTGCCACTGCTATCTACTGGTTCGTATTCTGAGCCTGAATCTGACAGATGAGTGACTTCCTCTTCACTATCTGTCATGCTCAGAAACGTGTAGGCCTCTTCACTACTGTACCTTCGATTTGACATTCGCAGGGATCAGGCCTGACTCTGCGAACACTGCAGTTATGTGTGTTGTGTTTTGTAAGTGACAGTGATCGATTTGATACTGCACTTGGGTGGGCTAGGCTGGGCGGAGGGGCTTAAACGCAGGTGCTAGCAGGTATCTGGGCTGATCCTGCTAACACTGTGTTTTTGGGAACCCTAAACTGCTGAGGACGCTAGTAAATATCTGATCAGATATCGATCCGTTCAGACACTATACTACTAAGGAAGGTGTATGGTGTGTGCATGGGTGTTAGCGATACTGGCACTAATCTGACGCCTGGGGCGATGCAGACCCTGACTGGCGCTAAAACCTAACTGATATCACCTGCCGGGTGATCAGGGGGTTAAACCTTTATTTAGGTAAAATACGGTGGGTGCCCTGATGCTATAAAAAATAAACTAGCTAATCAGCGTCACCCGTGACACTAATACAGTGATCACTGGTGACAGGGTAATCAAGGGGTTAAACCTTTATTGGGGGTCCCTAGACCTATCTGGGCCTACACTAAGTATTCTAATGCTTGTTTTTTCACTAATGACACCAGTACAGTGATCAAAACAAATATGAGCACTGCACTGTTTGACACAGTGACAGGGGGTGAAGGGGTTAACTGGGGGGGGGGTGATTAGTGGGTGATCAGGGGGTGGCAAGTGTACCTAGGTGAACTGGTGTCAGTGTAGTGTTGGTGCACTTACTGAGATGTCTTCTCTCCTCTCTCTGGAACGAAAAGACTTCCACGAGGAGAGATGACATCACTTCCCCTGCTGTGTTTACACTTACACATGCAGGGGAAGGATCTCATTCGCCAGGAGTGATCACCGGGTTCAGGCCAAATACCATTGGCCTGGGGATTGAACGGTTCTGGATCGAATCCGATCGTCACGGCTGCCGAGGGGGCGCACGCACGACGTATATTTACGACGCTTTGCGCAGCCGGGCCAACCTGCCGTAGTATAACTGCGGCGGCTGGTCCGGAACCGGTTAAACAATTATGGCAGTTTTTATACTCGCATTCAGCTGCTGTAGCAGTCAGATGTGCATGTAAATCCAAAAAGACCAACTGTCAGCTTCCACAGACGCCTGTTGTACTCACCCCTTGCACTCCATTAGCTTCAGTGGACCCCGAATAGACCCCTGATATCTTATTGAAGAGAACAGTCACAGTAAAAATGCCATCACATTTGGCAAATGTATATATGGAAAGGTGGGAAAAGTTTAGGGTGTGTTTTGAGACCCTTTCTAAACATTTGCAACGATCTAGAGATTTGACATAAGATTCATAGATATATTGATGGTGTGGACAGTTGACAGTGATACTTTTGGGCCAGTTTGTATCTAATTTGAATTCTAATGATTGCAAGTTGCAGTTTACTTTCACTTGGAGGGGATTAACTTCCTTGATAAAATGATAAGATAGGGGCAGATGGCTCCACCTGCACTTTTTTTGCAAATGATATGGGGGTAATCCTATTCTGCAGGACACAAGCTGTCATCCCTCCCACACCATCACGGCCATCGAAATGGGGGAATTCATAAGCGCACGTAGGAACTGCTCCAGCATGGAACTCTACTGGAAAGAGTCTATGAAGATAGAGAAATATTAAAAGTAAAGGGGATACCCAGAGGGATTGATATTGTTTGTGAGCCAGAAATAATGGTGTGGAAGAACGGTACATTGTTACAGAAGAGAGGAAGGATCAGTAAGGCTCGATTCACACTAATGCGTTTTTTGATGCATTTTGCAGAAATGCAGGGAATTTTTTTAACACGAGTTCCTATGGAACACATGAATGCATTTTTGTGCCTCTGTTTTTGGAAAGGGTCGGGGACTTTTTTCCCAGCAAAATGCAGAGTTTTGCATGTAATAGACTTCAATCGACTCGCATCCAAAACACAAGTGCCGAATGTAAAAAAAGAATTGCCAGCAAAAAAAAAAATTGTGAAAAGAAATGGCGTGGGGTCCGAAGGGCTTGGTATGGATTTGGAGGGGACCCCCCCAACGCCAAAGTGTAAAAACAAACAGCGTGGGGCCCCCCAAAATCCATACCAGACCCTTTTCCAATCATGCAGGTCAGGAAAGGGGGGGGACGAGGCCCCGCCCCTTGTGACATCACTGACCCATCATATCCTGGGTGGTGATGTAATTCGATGGCCACACCCCCATCGTTATATAAGACATGCTTGACATCGGCGCGGACAGATCAGCGGGACACAGCATCGGAGGAGGGTCGTCGGCGGGAGCGGTGGCAGAGGAAGAAGCACACCGGACAAAAAAGTCGGGAGAAAGAAGAAGAGCGGAAGAAGCAGCGGGAGAAGGAGAAGACCAGAGGAGGAAGATGCAGGAAGAAGATATTTTTAATAAGACTTGTCAAAAAAATTTTTAGCCGTCAAGTCTTGTTTTATTCAGCTGTCAGCAAGGAAGCCCGCTTCCCGGCCCCCTCCTTAGCAACCCGCTATATACAGTGTAAAATAAAAAAACTCGGTAAAATCGCAGAAAGCACACCAAAAAGCACTGCAGAAACGCTCAAAAGCAACATGCATAAATGTGAATCGAGCCTCTAACCCCTTTCACATGGGGCGAATTCTGTGCTGAATCCAATCCACTCAGCAGGGGATCAGTTCACAGGTACCAAGCATTAATGCTTGAATAATGCTGTAGGTACAATTGTTCTGAGTACTTCAGCAAAGTGAACCTTGTTCTGTCTTTGTATTGACCCAAATCTCCAAGGTTGGGTGCAAGCTTAGTTGCAATTATTTGTGAACATTGGGATACAGTAGGGAATGGTTAAAACCTTGTCATGGATTTATTGCTTTTAATTACAATTCACATTTTTGCTGAGCACCAGGAGTACAGCTATCGTGCTGTGATGTGACTGCCCGTGTCTCCCCTGTCTATTCACAGAAGGCTTTGTATTCTGTGTTCACGTATTACAAAGTCTTCCATGACTGGGCAAGTGAAGAGAAAAGGTGAGCAGAGCTGCTGCAATTGATTCTGCAGCTTCAGGAACTGAACCCTAAGTGTCAGATTACCAAAATTATAGCAAAACTGTACTTTCAACGCTCAATAAAAAAGTGAATTTGCATACACCCTGTTTAACCCATACTAGCATATTTTAAATAGTGACTTAATGCCTTCAGTTATTTATTAATGCTGCTTTAGAAATATTTTAAATCATGAGAAACCCTTGTATATCCTATACACCTGGTTACATCGGGGATCGGATCCTGTGCCTGTTCTTGTAAAGGTCTGCATTTGTAAAAAAGACTCTTCAACTGACTACTGGCACGTAGACAGCTGGAGAGGGATTTACTGAGGTGGAAAGCAGGGCTGTCAAGGCTGACACATTATATGCAGCTGACATTTTTTATTTTGACTAAGCTTTTCACTTTTTTTTAAAGAACTACATTAAAAGACAAAAAACATAAGTGAAAGGGTAGACTGAGTAAAAAGATGCTTTGTGACCTTGAGTATGGTTTAGCAGCTTGATGTTTTGTGGGATCATGTTTAATGCCATATTCTGTATATACTTTTACATGTTTATACTGTAAAAATCCTATGTCTAAAATTCACTAAAATTAAATGAACAGGTCTACATTTTTAATAACCGTGGCCATTTAGTGTTGTTGAGCTACCTTATGACCTTGGGTTTGGTCTACCAGCATTGAGTTTAAAAATGCTCTTCCATTTAAAAGTCTATGAAGCAATATACAAATATTTTCAATGACCACGTGGTGGATTTTTCAAAATGGGGAATGAGGATGTTCCAGTCGCAGGTCTACTCTTATGAATTATGGAACATTGTTCTAGCTATATTGAGTAATATACATACTTTTGTGTCATTCTGGCTGCCCTGCAAAATGGGTATAACATTTTACTACAAGTGGTGGAGGAAGAGACTTTTGTAGAAATAATGATGGACCTATACTTTTTTTACTCAAAGATACTAAAGATAATTAAAAACTAAAGACTAAAAGATATTGTACACATTCAAATGTGTGTTTTTGTTTTTTTTAGCTAGGTATTAATTACTTCCCCTGTGTTTGTTTGCCTTACCTTGATGATGGGCTCACATGTTGCTGCTGCAGTTTGTAATGCCATGGTTGATCGATTTCCCTATGGTAATATATTCATTAACCTAGGTTGTCCCTAGTGACAGAAAACTTCTTGTTCTGGGTCACACAGTGTTAATACCTTGCCATTTCCTTTGTATTGCACCACAAATGTAGGAGTGCTAGGGAGGTGAAAACGTATCACTTGAGCTTGCTCTCTTAATTGTTTTGCCTGCATGACTCTGTCAGATGTAATTACTGTTTAACTCTCAGGAACAAATTATACCATAAAACTACATGATCAATGCACATCTTATGCAGGTTTAAAACAGTAGGTGCAGGTGGGAAGTTTCATAATTCCGTTAAAGTGACATCAAACTCTGGTTTGAGAAAAAAAATGTATTACGAAGTATGTATTCTTAAATTACCTTCCTTTGCTTTCTGCCTTCTCCAAATCACCACAAATTCCTTATCATAGATTTTAAGAATAAACAATGAATGTATGATGGAGTTTTTGCCTTCAAGTTCCTCGGCATTTACATTTTGGAAAATTTCTCTTAGTCAACAAATGTAAAAAATACAATAAAAAAGTTGCGCTAAATTAATACCATGCAAAAATGACTGGCATATAAAATCTTAAATTGATACACGTGGACACCTATAAGTGAACTAGGAATAAAAAAAAAAGTGAATGCAGGTGACAAAAAATCAAATAAGGAAAATCAAAACCTCAATAAATCATTCAAAGTGTCCATAAAGTAATGCAATAAAAGCGTGTCTTCCCTTAGATGAGAAGGGCTAGTGTATAACCCTTTCACGACTAAGCCTATTTTTGAAATTTGGTGTTTACAAGTTAAAATCCGTATTTTTTGCTAGAAAATTAAATAGAGTACCCAAACATTATATATATTTTTTTAGCAGAGAATCTAGAGAATAAAATGGCGATTGTTGCAATATTTTTTATCACACGGTATTTGTGCAGCGGTGTTTTAAACGCAAATTTTTGGAAAAGGGACACTTTCATGAATTTTAAAAAATCCAAACAGTAAAGTTACCCCAATTTTTTTGTATAATGTGAAAGATGATGTTACGCTGAGTAAATATATACCAAACATGTCACCCTTTATAATTGCACGCGCTCGTAGAATGGCGACAAACTACGGTACCTATGAATTTCCATAGGCGACGCTTTAAAATTTATTTTACGGTTACCAGGTTAGAGTTACAGAGGAGGTCTAGGGCTAGAATTATTGCTCTTGCTCTGACGATCGCGGCGATACCTCACATGTGTGATTTGAACACCGTTTACATATGCGTGCGCGACTTCCGTATGCGTTTTCTTCGCTGCGCGAGCTTGCGGGGACAGGGGCACTTTAAAAAAAAAATTTTTTAAATTTATTTATTTATTTTATTTTATTTTTTACTTTATAAATTGTGTTTTAAAAAAAAAATTTTTTTTTTTTACTTTTATTGCTGTCACAAGGAATGTAAACATCCCTTGTGACAGTAATAGGTGGTGACAGGTACTCTTTATGGAGGGATGGGGGGGTCTAAAAGACCCCCCATCCCTCCTTTACACTTCAAAGTATTCAGATCGCCGAAAACAGCGATTCTGAATACTGTGTACTTTTTTAAATTCGGCGCCATTGGCAGCCGAGTAAAAGGGAAGTGACGTCATGACGTCGCTTCCGCGTTTACAACGAGAAGGCTGGAACGAAGCCACCCACAGCTTCGTTCCAGCCCGCCCCCAGCTGCCGAAGATACCCGATCGGACACCGGGCCTCCTGATCGCACGGGAGGCCCGGTAACAGCGGCGGGAGGCGGCGGGGGGGGATGTCCCCTCCCGCTCCTCCGGTATAACAACCGAGCGGCTTTTAGCTGCATCGATTGTTATACTCGGGTAGCCGATCGCCCGCTGGAAACAACGGTACCGGGATGATGCCTGCAGCTGCGGGCATCATCCCGGTATAACCCCGGAAAGCCGAGTACGCATATCTGCGTACGGTCGGTGGGAAGGGGATAAACATATATGTGTAATAAAGTCCACAATAGCAAATCTTGATGATGAACTCTGTACTTCAGTGTAAACAAACGAAAGGCAACTCAGGTGTGGGACTCTGTATATGATGACTCTTACCAGAGATGATGGACCCCCTGAAGAGCAGGGTCAGATGAGCAGGCAGAAATAGCCCTCTGCAGGGACATAGGATCCTCCAGTATCTCCGGTCTTAGGTTGTCTCAGGTGTTCAGTGAGGGGAGTCACCGTATAGCAATGAATGCTTGTCAGCTGAAATCCTCAGTGGATGATGTTGCCGTATAGCAATAAATGCTTATCAGCTGGATCCCTCAATCTGAAAGAGAAACACACTCGGGCTCAAAGCCAGGAGTGAGCAGACAGAGAGAGACTCCGATTGTGTAGTAGGTTTAAACAATAGGTCTTTAATACTAATAAAAAGGAAGACACAAGGTATTGCGAAACATGTAGGGCGGTGCGTTGTGCTGACGCAATCACACCACATGTTACCCGGCACACGGGGGATCTTTATCTGTTTGTTTAGCTAGCCGGCTTTTATTCATCTATGTATTTTTAAGTTTATGTTTGTACCTGTTACCCCACGAGCATATGCTCGTTTTTATTAGTATTTCTTTTTTTTTTCCCTTTCCCTCAGTGATTTTTTTTTTTTTTTAACATTTTAACATTCTGCTAAAACCTTTGTGAATCAGCAATGCTTGGACCTTGAAGAAGGGGACATACCCCAAAAGCTCATCCCGAAAAATTATATTATGTTAGTGCAAATAAAAAAAGTATCATGGACAGTACTCACCTTTCTCTATTTAGTTAACAAAGCTTTAAAGTGGCACTAAATAAAATCCTTACAACACTGGAGGCTGCGGTCATAATTTTTCTTTGAAAAGTGAAACTAAATATTATTCTCCAGAGCAGTGGTCTCCAAACTGTGGCCTGTGGGCCAGATGCAGCACTTTGCATTTTTTCTGGGCCTTCAGCACTGTTCCTCCCACTGATACAAGGCACTATTTCTTTGACTAACACTAAGGCACTATTCCTTCCACTGACACCAACAGTGGGGCGTAATATCTCCAAGTGACACCAACCATTGGGCATATTCTTCCCACTGACACCAAGGATGAGCCATTATTTCTTTCCACTGACACCAACAATAGAGTACTAGTCCTCCCACTGACACCAACAATGGGAAACTATTTCTCCTACTGATCACAACAGGTGCTATGATTTTTTTTTTACTCCCACTGTCGCTGGGGCATTTTCTACTCCCGCTGGCCATAGTCCAGCCTCCATAAAATCTGACGAACAGTAAACTGACTCTTTGTTTAGAAAGATTGGAGATTCCTGTTCCAGGGAATAATTCATACACATACTGTAATGGCAATGCAATTCTTTTTTTCATGAAATGGTTTCTTAGTGTTTTTGCCTTCTTATAATGTCCTCTTAAACCTCTCCTTTTCCCTCTTACTTCTTTTGAGCAGAGCATGCAGTGTACATTAGTTATGGTCATGTGCACTGCTCTATGTACACTACAATTACCATAGTCTCTAGTCTATCTCAGGAGCAAGCATGAGGTGGTGGCTACACTCCTATTTATTGTGGGATTATGGAGAATAAAAGTAGCCACCATTTAACAGGAAGTTGGGTCACAGCAGCAAAAAAGTTTTTTTGTCTTACCAGTGTTGAAGATCGAATTGTTTTCATAACACCACAAGACTTTTGTATTTGCCTCTTCTCTATAGGGCTGCTCATCCCCCACTTAAATACAAGCCACTACTTTTAGTATCAGCAAATTTAATGATGGTATTTGTGCGATAGCGGGGAGAATAATCATCCTAATAAAGAGGATAAAGAAGGGAGCTCAATACACATCACTGAGGAGAGCCTGTGCTTAAATGTTTTGAAGAAAAATAAAGGCCCATTTTAGCTACTTACAATTAACCAGAAAAAAAATCCTCATCCAGGAACAGATTGAAAGTAGCTAATCCAGTTTTACTATTTTTTTAACACTACATCTGGAATGGCATTAAAGGACAAGCTGTAATCTATTAATGGCATTCTTACATAGTTTTCCAGACTCTCTAGATGGCTCAATGCAACATGCAGTGGCAAGGCAGTAGCGTCCTCTGTGCTCTTGTTCTCTCTAGACAAAATTTGATGGGGGTCAAAATTGCTAGGTGGACTTCCTTTAATGTACCTTGAGAATGATTTCTCAAAGCACTTCATTTTCACCGAAGTGGAAGCTATCAGCCTATAATCATTAAAGCTGTCTATAACCGATTTATAGACCAGGCATACTTTAAGCATTTTGATTTAAAGGAGTCATGAGCTCTGGTTATCACTAGCTGTTCATCATAAATGCCCCACATTTCATTCTAACTCTGATTACAATGGCAGGCAATTGCACATCATGTAATGTTCTTGTAAAAGCACTGAAAAATAGCAATCTTACTTTGATGCTAGGTGTCCCAAATAACAACTTTGTCTTTTGTAACATTTCCACATACCTTCAATTTTATTGAAGGAGCAGAGCCAGTACATTCCCACTTCACAATAGGAAATTCTTATTAATGCCTCAGATATTTTCACCTAAATATGTAGAGGAGAAGTGGTAGCCTCTTATAAGAATAAAAAGCCTACGTTTTACAGGGGCGTTGGATAGTATGTAGTGATTTTTTGTTATTGACAACCTCCAGCTAGAAAATACAATGACTCTATTCATGATGTGACATTTGTTGCAAGTAAAGACCCCATTTCATAATATAAACTGAACATTGAAATTAACCCTCAACTGACACATTCCATAATATGGCCTTGTCACTTTTTTTTTATTCTTTATTTTATCAAAATGTATTATACATAAGAAGGTAGAAACATTTCCCTACTCAATAGGGATATACATTAACAAATTTTGTTTCCATACCTTGTCCCTGTCACTTAAATGCATTGTTACTTTAAAGGCTTTTTTTCTGCTCCAAATGCGGCCCTTTGGAATTTTTTGGGGAGCCCCTGGGGCCCCTGCAAACACTAATTTGAGTATCCATATTGCCTTGTTAGAGCAGTGATTTCTAGCAATCTGATGTATAATGAATCCAGACTAGGACTGGAGACATGTCCCCAGTTTCCAGCAGCGCTTGTAGCATGTTTTCAATCTGACAGTCTTCTGTAGTGTGTCCACAATCTTGTCCACAGTCTCTTGTATCATGTTTGCAGCCTCTGACCAAAACTTGTATTACAACCACAGTCTCTAATCATATATTGTCATGTTCGCAGTTTCTGACCACCTTCTTTATTATATCCAGTCTCTGACCATCTTTTCTATCATGCTCATAGTCTTTGACTATATTCTTTTGTGTATTGGTATCTCAGGCACTGAATATTCACAGAATTTTATGTGCATCCCTTTGGTGATGTCGGGGACCATACTTAACGCCCCCCTATATATAAAGAAAGTTGGCCACCACTGCCTTAAACCCTCTCAGTGAATATCAGCAGGGCTGCTGTTAGAAATCATGGGGCCCCGTACAACCCCTGAGGTGGAGCAACTTACTATTGCTGCTAGTTGTGTGGGCAGGATGTGTACTGCGCCAATCACATGGGATGAATAGGAGAGGAGGGTCAGCAGGTATTAGCGCAGTACACATCCTGCCCACACAAGCAGCAGCAATAGTAAGATGCTCTGCCTTGGGATTCTTCCTTAGCTCTGGAAAAAAATGGGGGGGTGGGGATGGGAACCATGGGGTAGGGGAGCGGGGGGAGTGGGTAGGAGATGAGGGGTGGGTAGAGAAGAACTGGAGTGAAACTGGGGGATCCTGGTTTGTATTGGGGGGAAAAAAAGGAGGAGAACTTGTGCTGGCATGAGGGAAGGGGGAGCAAAGGCAAATAGATGAGGGTCAAGGGGACTGGAGAGGGATGGGCATAGGGAATACTGTTGGCTGGTGAGGAATAGCCATAATATAATTAAAGCAAATAGGCTAGCTGGCAGGGAGGGAGAGAGGAAGTGATCTCCATTGACTGACTAGTAAAGATTCAATTTTGGGGGTGTGCAGGGTGGGGGATTCCGGCCATTTGCAGTGTTTGTGTATGCAGGGATACACACCTGTGTTAGGGTGAAGTGCCTCTAGAGAAGAAGGGGGGGGTAAAGTGAACTGGAGGGACGATTGTTGGGAAAGTGTCAGAAAGGGAATTCCAGCCAGCTGGGGAAGAGGCTGTAAATTAGCAGGGCTGCTAGATGTTGGAAAACCAGCTGGCTGGGAGAAAGGAGCAAAGGTTAACAACTATTTGAGAGAAAAGCAGGATGGGATAGTGGCTGAGGTGGGGAGAAACCATAAAGACTGCTGGAGATGTGAGAAACCGTTAACGGAACTGACCTGTAGAAACTGCAAAAGAGCCGGCCAAAGCGGGGGAAACTGGTGCAGTGTGGCAATTACAGGAACAATGCCCTGTGTGTCTCTCCCTCCAGCAGCTGAAGGTTGGTTTCTCTCCCGCTGGCTTTCAGCTGCTGGAGCGAGAGACACAGAGGGCATTGTTCCTGTAATTGCCACACTGCACCAATCCGCCTCCCTGTCTAGGCCCCTCTGAGTGCCCGGACACCCTACAGGAGGACCGGTGGTCCCACCCTATCGGCGCCCTGGACATCAGATTACCAATGCTGTGACAGATCTTCACTAGACCAGCATTAGAGGAAGCCCAAAGAAGCAGTACCTCTAGAATATGTAGGTAATCTCCCTTCTGTCATACAGTGGGGACGGAAAGTATTCAGACCCCCTTATATTTTTCACTCTTTGTTATATTGCAGCCATTTGCTAAAATTATTTAAGTTCATTTTTTTTCCTCATTAATGTACAGACAGCACCCCATATTGACAGAAAAATACAGAATTGTTGACATTTTTGCAGATTTTTAAAAAAAGAAGTAAGTATTCAGACCCTTTGCTCAGTATTTAGTAGAAGCACCCTTTTGATCTAATACAGCCATTAGTCTTTTTGGGAAAGATGCAACAAGTTTTTCACACCAGGATTTGGGGATCTTCTGCCATTCCTCCTTGCAGATTCTCTCCAGTTCTGTCAGGTTGGATGGTAAACGTTGGTGGACAGCCATTTTTAGCTCTCTCCAGAGATACTCAATTGGGTTTAAGTCAGGGCTCTGGCTGGGCCATTCAAGAACAGCCACGGAGTTGTGAAGCCACTCCTTCGTTATTTTAGCTGTGTGCTTAGGGTCACTGTCTTGTTGGAAGGTAAACCTTCGGCCCAGTCTGAGGTCCTGAGCACTCTGGAGAAGGTTTTCGTCCGGGATATCCTATCCCTGTACTTGGCCGCATTCATCTTTCCCTCGATTGCAACCAGTCGTCCTGTCCCTGCAGCTGAAAAACACCCCCACAGCATGATGCTGCCACCACCATGCTTCACTGTTGGGACTGTATTGGACAGGTGATGAGCAGTGCCTGGTTTTCTCCACACATACCGCTTAGAATTAAGGCCAAAAAGTTCTATCTTGGTCTCATCTCTGGAGCTCAGCCACAGTGATCTTTGGGTTCTTCTTTACCTCTCTTACCAAGTCTCTTCTCCCCCAATAGCTCAGCTTGGCCGGACGGATAGCTCTAGGAAGGGTTCCGGTCATCCCAAACGTCTTCCATTTAAGGATTATGGAGGCCACTGTGCTCTTAGGAACCTTAAGTGCAGCAGAAATTTTTTCGTAACCTTGGCCAGATCTGTGCCTTGCCACAATTCTGTCTCTGAAATCTTCGGGCAGTTCCTTTGACCTCATGATTCTCATTTGCTCTGACATGCACTGTGAGCTGTAATGCCCCGTACACACAATCCAAATATCGTACAACCGATCGTACGTCCGGACTCGCTAATAGTCACAAGTAGAAATTGAATAGCTAAAATAAAGTCACGAAAAGTCTCGTATGACAGACAATAAAAATTGGAAGTGATGTCACCTGTTGCAATGTATTTGTATTGTATTTTCGGATGACAACTATACCGACTAAACGAAAATCGTATAATCTGGAATCGTACAAGGAAGATTTCCGGGTATGTCCGATCGAATAATATCGGATGAGCGGTCGTGATCGTCTGTTGAAAGTAGTGTACACACGATCCGAATATCGTACGATCCTTCCTCGGATGACCGTTTTATTCGGATCGTGTGTACGGGCCATAAGGTCTTATATAGACAGGTGTGTGGCTTTCCTAATCAAGTCCAATCAGTATAATCAAACACAGCTGGACTCAAATGAAGGTGTAGAACCATCTCAAGGATGATCAGAAGAAATGGACAGCACCTGAGTTAAATATATGAGTGTCACAGCAAAGGGTCTGAATACTTAGGACCATGTGATATTACAGTTTTTCTTTTTTTAATAAATCTGCAAAAATGACAAAAATTCTGTGTTTTTCTGTCAATATGGGGTGCTGTGTGTACATTAATGAGGAAAAAAATATGAACTTAAATGATTTTAGCAATAACTGTTCGCAGTAACTGATTATGCTCTGTCCAAAGTTTAGTATCCTCTTTTACTACATAATCACATGTGTGTTGTGTGTAAGGCTGTTCATATGTTAGTAGAAGTTTTAAGTGTAAACTTTTTGTTTTAAGATGTTCATTCTATTTTCCAGTTGTTTGTGGGTTCAAATCGCTGTTCGTTGTCAACTGCAGTGACAAGAACGTACAAAGGGGTAGGATGGAAAATTTTTCTTGAAAGAATGAGTGTATGTGGTTTTTGTTTGGGAAAGTCCATTCATTCTAAAATCAAACTTTAAAAACAAATGACATTTTGAAGTACTCTCAAAAAGAATTTGTCAAGTCATCAAATGTATTGAGTTTTTATACTAAAGTTTGTTAGAAAATCTATTAGTGAATGGCCAATTTAAATCTTTGGTGCCTCCCTGGACAGCTTTATCAAGAATGTTGCTGGAAGAATGAGTACCATTTTGCGCCCAGCAAAAGCAATCTAGGTTTCTGTATAGAAGACTTCATACTTCTGACGCTAAGAAGAGTTCCTTTTGTTTCTCCCAGACCTTTAAATCAAAGTCCAAGTTTGGGACTTCAATCACAAACTTTAAACTCCCAATCTTTCCAAACTTACAAGCAAGTGTTCCTCACAATGAGGGGACGCCCTGTTTGTTATCTCTCTTCAAAGCACTATGTTTTGTAGCTGTCTCCTGCTCTGTTGCTCTGTTATCAGCCTAATAACTCCTGACAAATTCTCAGACACATGAGACAAAAGCAGCCTGAGTTTTGTGTTGGGGAGGGAGCTATAAATAGATTAGCAGCATGCTGAACTATTCAAAAATTAGCTCTGAAATTATCTACCTATGAGGAAAGGGGGTGTGTGCCTTTCCTCCAATCAGCTGTCTTGGCTGTATGCTCAGGCTTCACTGCAGTGTTGAACAGGAAGAGAAAATCTCCTAACATGATCTGAACTTTCTAAACTGTATATAAAGCTGAAGACAGCAGATATACATGTAAAACTTATGTAGGGAGATTTGTTTCATCTCTGTGTATCATCTGAGGCTGTTCACTTCACTGGGTATATGTGAGGGTTTACATCCACTTTAAGAAAAATAAAACACTGTAGAAGTGTTAAATGTGTCTAAGTAATATAAACAAAAGTCCTAGTATTGAATACTATATAGCCTTAACATCACGTGTGGTAATATAAAGATAACAATTCTCTGCTGTAAAGTGTATCCGCTGTGACAAACACGGTTTAGACTACTGCCCTTTTCACCAACGTGACAAATGACTGGTCAACCTCACACCTTGCTGTCACTGATACGCAACACTGTCACTGTTGGCCTCATCCTGTACAAATATTCTCCAGCTTGCGGGACCACAATCTAAGTGCCAACAGACTGAGAGCGATTGTCACTGGGTTACGTTAACTAAGTAATTACCCTTTAACCCCAAACTGCCACGGATAGTTTGGGCCTATCAACGCTTCACAATAACCGCAATGATGATTATAAATCTAAATAAAGCATGTACACACACTGCCATCACAGATAGGTATATCTAGAGATTTACCAGAGATTTAATAGCTAAAAAAAATGTCAATGTTAAAAAAAAAAATTAACTCGCATGTGATGATGTCAAAATGGCAATAGCAAAAATCCTTGAAAAAAGCCACTATCATGACTTGTAACCAGTGTAATGGCATCAGAATTTCCTGTGTAAGCAGGAAAACTTTGCCTCATACAGTTCCGCCTTCTTATGCGCTTCATCAGCAAGGGCTTAAAGTGGTTGTACATCCTGTACAACCACTTTTACCTACAAGCAGAATGGGTAGAGATCAGTTTTCCAAAAATACTGAAAGGTTTTTTGTGTACCAACATCCCTAAAGATAGTAAAGCAAAAAATGTATATAGAATGTGGGACTTTAGAGGTACACCCAATGTATGAAAAACACTATCAATTAAAAATTATGTAAATTATTTATTGAAACAATTTAAGAAAAAAACAATAAAACGTGAAAAGAGTTTACATTCGTAGTCAAAGGTGAACATCCATAACCAAATATTGACAAATGAAGGGAAAAACTGTAATCACATAGATCTAAGCGTAGCCACGTCCACAAGTTTCAACATGTTTCGCCAGGAAGGCTTCATCAGGAAAATGGACGAGGATATTTGATTAATCAAAAGCAATACACATGATAAGAACAACCTTGGATGTATAAATAAAAAACAAAAAATGAATGATTACATGAAAATACATTTAACATTTATATTTATACATATTAGTAGCTCTTTAGCTTGCACAACCATGACTCCATCATTCATAATAGAAAAAAACCCAAAACCCACACCAATCCCAACCCAACCCTAACCCAACCTTACACCCACCACTTCCATGATCCCCAAACTAACACAAGCACCGCCCCTGCGTCAACTCCATACCTCAATAAGAGTTTCGGGGAAGTCGCAGGGTCCGGGGTGTCAGGTAAGAGGAGGGGAGGGGGAACCCTCAGAATTCACTGCCCCTATAGTCCAGAGAAGTTGCCAGATCACCCGTAGGCAGGGATGTGTGTTTTTGTAATTAAAAGACCATCCAGAAAAGAAGAAATGATAACGATATCTGCAATATATATCATAGATCGTAAAAAACACACATATTACGGATGAGGGGGGCATAAGTCCACAGCAATACCTAGTCAATGGACCGTACTCACCATCATCCAATAAAAACAATCAGATATTTATATTGGGAGCTCATGCGGACTGATGGCACAATACCAAATATGGAAATGCATCTATATGAAAATCCAAAAAGGACACAGCTACTTCATAGTTTCTGAAACGATATATGTATATATGCGCCTGCATCAATATCTTGTAAGAAAGACATATATATGTGTGTGGTGTGTCTCTAAATCCTTAAGAGCACATGCTCACCTTAAAGATATCACACCGCTGTGTAAGAGACTACATCACATTCCTACTGGTACAGCTGGAGGAAAACCCAAAGGTAATAAACCTCAAAGGATAGTCAGCTCCTATGTTCCAAATAGAGCAAGGAGATGGCTGATGACAATCTAAGAAAAGGAAACAAGAAAACAGGCACCCAAAGCAGTGCTTAGTTCCCAGTTAAGTATACCGCAGGATGCTAGACCAGCTATCAATCATTGTAGTTTTACCTAGTGCTGACGTCCGTATTCAACATGAGCTCCCAGGCTGCCAACACAGGCATCAAATTGTGTGGGGTTTAAATATCCCTCCCCATGGCGCCAAAATGCAGCGCATGACGTCACGCCGCACCGGTGTCAAGCGGACCCAAAAGGGAGGTCCATGAACTAAATACCTGGAACCAGATACCAAAACCCGGAAGCAAATAGTGCTTCCGGTGGCCAAGAACAGTACTATAACCCACATTGGGGACAGTACTGGACCAAGAAGATGGAAAACTTGGGCAGATGGTATATAATGGCTTAGGTCACAGTTGAACCGGAATGCCTTGCATCAAAAGGATACCTCAAGGCGGGCGTGGAGCGGAGTGGCACCACCCCGAAGGGGGTGTAAGCCAGCACTACTCCACACCCTTGGGCGTCCATACGGGGATCTAAAGGCACTGAACTGGGGAAGTAAAAATGAGGAAACAAAAAGGCAAAAAAAAAAAAAAAACCCACAATCCACATAGAACTCAGATGTGGTCATGATTATGCATCACAATATTTAATTTGCAATGTTACACACATTATTTGTATCTGCATATAGAGGGTTATAGAGATATATAAAATATCACAACTAACTCAATATACTGTATATTGCTTTCCCTATTCCAAAACAAAATTCTAAATAACAAAAGGCAACCTTGGGCAAGACAACCCACCGGAAACTAATCATGTTATGGTATACGTCTAAAAGTCCCATAATGTTCAAAAGTGATGAGTAATTCAAAAATGAAAAGGATAGATGGTAAAAACGAAACAACCTATGGTCAGTGTACCCAAATAGATATCCGCATTCAGGAATCCAACCTATGGTCAGTATGCCCAGATAGGTATCCATATTTAGGGAACATTCTCTCAACAAGACCTGAGTAAACATGTCCAAATGAGGGCTTGTAGCTAATCCCCTCATTGAGGCCAGGGGACCGGGTGGCCTGTAGAGAATAGATCCATCTCGTCTCCAATTGAAGGAGTTTATTATCAATCTCCCCACCCCGTTCGTGTTCGGGAAGGTGTTCAAGAGTGAAAAAGCCAATAACTTTTAGATCGAAATTGTGGTATAGCCCCACATGACGGCTAATTGGTGTTTCCATCCTATGTTTGGAAATCAAGGACACATGGTCCCTGATTCTGCAGAATAGTGGGCGTTTTGTTTTTCCCACGTAAAATGCCCCGCAAAGACATTTCATCAAGTATACAGAACCAACCGATTGGCAATTGGTTCTGTATTTGGGAGTCCAGATGTTGTTGTTGGGAAGAGTAACATTCTTCCCTTCTAAGATAAAGGGGCAATAATTGCACCTACCACATGGGTAGGTACCCGATGGCTTAGATTTTGAAATGGTCTGATTGCTATGGTGGCTGCTCACTAGAGTGTCTCTCAAGGAACGAGAACGTTTGAAGGTGATCTCTGGATGGGATTTGACAAATTTGGAGATCTTCTGATCAGCTGCCAATAAGTACCAAAACTTATTGTAAATATGTCGCACTTTGGCATGTTGTCTATTGTACTTAGTGATCACCCTCAGCGATGTTGATACTTTATCTCGTCTGGGCTTATACAATAGAAGTTGTCTATTCTGATTTTTTACTCTATTAAAGGCTTTTTTCAAACAAGTTCTACTGTAACCCCTGGCTAGGAGGAGCTCACGTAGCAAATTTGCCTCCTTTTGAAAATCTGTGTCCAATGTACAATTGCGTTTCAGTCTCAAAAATTAACTGAAAGGGATGATTTTAATCAGCTTTTCAGGGTGCAAACTGTTGGCATGCAGTCAGCTGTTTCCTGCTGAGGGTTTTCTATATAGTGTGGAACAGAGTGTCCCCGTTTCATTAATGAAAATCTCTACGTCTAGGAAGGTAATTCTTGATATCGAATGTATATGTAAACTTCAGATTGTATGTGTTTACTTGTAAACCGACAAGGAATTCTAATAGTTGTTCTCTTGATCCTGCCCACACCATAAAAACATAATCTATGTATCAATGCCATGATACAATCTGGCCAATGAACTCTGATTTGGACTCATCAAAGAAAAGGTCTCGTTCCCACCCCCCCAGGTAGAGGTTTGCGTAGGAGTGGGCACATTTCGCCCCCATAACCACGCCCTGTACCTGGAGGTAGTGGGAACCTTTAAACACAAAAATATTGTGTGTAAGTATAAAGTTGAGTATTTCAATCACAAATTCATTGTACTTCCATGAATCAAGATCTCGTTCGTTCAAGAATTCTCGCACAACTTCCACACCTCTAGTGTGGGGTATGGAGTTGTACAAGGCCTCTATATCGATTGCGACTAGCCAACATCCTTGAGGCAGCTGTAACCCATCCAATGTTTTCAATAACTCAGTGGTATCCTTGACAAATGAAAAAAGCCCCTTTACATGGGGGTATAGATACTCGTCCACTAGTTGGCTAGCCTTCTCAGTCAATGACCCACACCCCGAAATTATTGGTTGGCCTGGGGGGTTCTGTAAATTTTTATGCATTTTGGGTAGTGCGTAGAACATTGGAGTGACCGGATTGGTAGAATCCAAGAATTTGAGTGTGTTGGAATCTATAACCCCCCTATAATGTGCCTTAGCCAGAATATCCTTATATAGCTTCATATAGTAATTTACATGGGATCTCGGAACTGGTCTATACCAATTGGTATTACGCACACATTTGTTCGTATTGTTTTATATCCATTAGAACAAGGTTGCCACCCTTGTCAGATGGCTTCATTACGATATTCTTATTAGATCTCAAATCACAAAGTGCCTTTTTCAGATGTTTAGGTAAATTACCTGGAGGTCCAGTTTGCCAATTAGTAGATTCAATCTCTTTAGTGACCTGGATCACAAAGGCCCATAAGTTGGAGTTTCCCTGTAAAACAGGGAAGGACTTGGATTTAGGTTTGTATGACTTTGGTGTACCGAAAGTAACTCCAGCAGAGGGTATAAGGGAGAGATTGAAGGGGTGGAGAGGATTGTTAGATGGACCAGCCCCCTGGTCACCAGATTGAGTAACATCCGGTCCAGGTGGATTGAAAGTCCAACCCACCTCATCCGGATTGCTCTCATCCCACAAATCCATTAAGTCCTGAAGGGCTCGTTTTTTGTTTTTGTTTTTTTTTTCTATTATGAATGATGGAGTCATGGTTGTGCAAGCTAAAGAGCTACTAATATGTATAAATATAAATGTTAAATGTATTTTCATGTAATCATTCATTTTTTGTTTTTTTCTTTATACATCCAAGGTTGTTCTTATCATGTGTATTGCTTTTGAATAATCAAATATCCTCGTCCATTTTCCTGATGAAGCCTTCCTGGCGAAACATGTTGAAACTTGTGGACGTGGCTACGCTTAGATCTATGTGATTACAGTTTTTCCCTTCATTTGTCAATATTTGGTTATGGATGTTCACCTTTGGCTATGAATGTAAACTCTTTTCACGTTTTATTGTTTTTTTCTTAAATTGTTTCAATAAATATTTACATAATTTTTAATTGATAGTGTTTTTCATACATTGAGTGTACCTCTAAAGTCCCACATTCTATATAAATTTTTTGCTTCACTTTTACCTACAGGTAAGCCTATATTAAGACTTACCTGTAGGTGCTTGAAATATCTCCTAAACCTCCACGGTTTAGGAGATATTTACTAAAAAGCCGAGCGCCCCTTAGAAAGGGCACATTGTGCCCTTTCTAATAGGGTCATGCCGTGACTGGCCAGTCACAGAGCCAGAGTTCACGGCCCAGAAGGAAGAGGGGCGAAGATGGACGCTCCCTGCTAGTGGGGACAACAGGGACATTGTGGGCTTCGGTTTCAGGTAAGTGACACATAATGGGCTACTATGCGATGCATAGTAGCCCATTATGCTTTACCTTTGCAAGGAAAAAAGAGGAAGTAAAACACAGCAGGGTTTATTTACTTTTTAAATACGAAACACACCTGTAGGAGGAGCTTAATGATATAAATTACTGAGCTAATATTGGATGCTCACATGGTTTTCTTTTTACTTACTGGCCAGTGCAGAATTCCCTTGAATATTATTTCTATAGTCTCAAAATATTGAGTGCTGTACTTTGGGATTATTAACCAATATTTTTAATTTTTTTAGTAAATTGACGTTATTGAAGCTTTGTCAATATTTATTTCACATCCAATATTTTTTTTTTCTTTTATTGGATTGCATTTTTAGTTATTGCATGCAATCATTTTTGTAAATACAGTGGGGGAAAATAATTATTTGATCCCCTGCAGAGTTTGCCGACTGTTTTTCAAATTATAGAGACAGAATACCAACCAAAAATCTAGAAAAAAACACACGATACAAATGTTATAAATTGATTTTCAGTTCAGTGAGTAAAATAAGTATTTGATCCCCAAGCAAAACATGACTTAGTATTTGGTGGAGAAACTCTTGTTGGCAAGCACAGAGGTCAGATGTTTCTTGTAGTTGGTTACCAGGTTTGCACACATCTGAGGAGGGACTTTGGTCCATTCTTTACAGATCTTCTCTAAATCCTTAAAGGCCAAGTTCACCTTTTTGTTCACCTTTTTTTTTTCTTTTCTTCTAAATTCTAGCTCAACCTATGAACCAATATAGCATTATTGTACTTATTCTGCAAAAATAAAACTGCTTTCCATTACCTCACTCTCGTCATAGCTGTTTAAACACACTGCTTGATTACTTCTGCCTTACTTCCCGGTCAGACTTTAGGTCACAGCTGATCTCATTAGCACACACCCTGTATCATCTACCCTCAGCTGGTCAACTTCATCCTGTGTCATGACCTAAAGTCTGACCAGGAAGTAAAGCAATCGAGCAGTGTGTTTAAACAGCTATGAAGAGCGTGAGGTAAGCCTGTGTAGAATTAATGGAAAGTCGTTTTATTCTTGCAAAATAAGTACAATAATGCTATATTGGTACATAGGGGAGCTGGAATCTAGAAAAAAATAAAGGTGAACTCAGCCTTCAAGGTTTCTTGGCTGCCACTTAACAACTTGAAGTTTTAGCTCCCTTCATAAATTTTCTATAGGATTAAGGTCTGCAGACTGGCTAGGCTACTGCATTACCTTAATGTGCTTCAAATTGAGCCACTCCTTGTGTTGCCTTGGCAGTATGTTTTGAGTCATTGTCATGCTGGAAGACCCATGCATGACTCATCTTCAGTGTTTTGGCTGAGGGAAGAAGGTTCTCATTCAACATTTTACAATACATGGCCCCTTCCATTGGCTCCTCAATGCAGCAAAGTCAGCCGGTGCCTTTAGCAGAGAAACAGCCCCAAAGCATAATGTCTCCACCTCCGTGCTTGACTGTAGGGGTGATGTTCTTGGGGTCATAGTCAGCATTTTTCTTCCTCCAAACAAGACGAGTCGAGTTATTGCCAAAGTGTTCAATATTGGTCTCATTAGACCTTCTCTGAATCATTTAGACGTTCATTGGCAAACTTCAGACGGGCCTGTACATGAGCCTTCTTGAGGAGGGGGACCTTGCCAGCACTGCAAGATTTCAATTCATGGCAGTGTATTGTGTTACCAATGGTTTGTTTTGTGACTGTGATCCCAACTGCCTTGAGATCATTCACAAGTTCCTCCCGTGTAGTTCTGGGCCGATCCCTCACTTTTCTCATGATCACCCTTACCCCATGAGGCAAAATCTTGTATGGAGCTCGAGACCAAGGGCGATTGATGATTATTTTGTATTTATTCCATGTGCAAATAATTGCTTCAGTTGTCTCCTTCTCACCAAGCTTCTTGCTGATGGTCTTGTAGCCCATTCCAGCCTTGTGCAGGTCTACAATCTTGTCTCTGACGTCCTTTCACAGCTCTTTGGTCTTGTCCATGATGGTGAGGTTTGAATGGAAGAAAGATTCTGTGGACAGGTGTCTTATACACATAACGAGTTGTCGTTGGGAACACCTTCTTAAATTGACAGGACTAATCTGTGTACCACATAAGTACCGTATTTATCGGCGTATAACACGCGCCGGCGTATAACACGCACCCCAAGTTTAGGAGGGAATTTTAAGGAAAAAAACTTTTAGGAGGGAAGTTTAAGGAAAAAAAACTTACATTTAAATGCCCATCAATGCAGCCTCATCAGTGTTCATCTGCAGCCTTGTTAGTGCAGCCTTGCCCCAGTGTCCAGTGCAGCCTTGTCAGTGCAGCTTTGCCCCAGTGCAGCCTTGTCAGTGCAGCTTTGCCCCAGTGCAGCCTTGTCAGTGCAGCTTTGCCCCAGTGCAGCCTTGTCAGTGCAGCTTTGCCCCAGTGCAGAATTGTCAGTGCAGCCTTGCCCCAGTGCAGCCTTGCCCCAGTGCAGCCTTGTCCCCAGTGGTCAGTGCAGCCTTGTCCCCAGTGGTCAGTGCAGCCTTGTCCCCAGTGCCGCCGACATACACAAGTTTAGTGTGTATTTTTAAATATGGCGCCGCGGAGTTCGGAGGGACTCGGCGGCGCTCGTTCAGCTGAACGAGCACCGCCGAGAACACAGTGACTGGGTGGAGCCGAGATACACATAGCTGAGGGTTCTCGGCTCTTCTCGGCACCGTTCACAGTCACGCCCAGTCCCTATGATGGACATAACAGAGGTCCAATGGTGGGACTGGGCGGGACTGTGAACGGCGCCGAGAAGAGCCGAGAACCCTCGGCTATGTGTATCTCGGCTCCGCCCAGTCACTGTGCTCTCGGCGGCGCTTGTTCAGCTGAATGAGCGCCGCCGAGTCCCTCCGAACTCCGCGGCGCCATATTTAAAAATACCCGCTATGTGAATGTCGGCGGCGATCGCTCCGATAGATCACAAAAATGGCGGGGATCGGCGTATAACACGCACCCACGATTTTCCCCTGATTTTAAGGGAAAAAAAGTGCGTGTTATACGCCGATAAATACGGTACATACTGTAGCCAGTCTTTGGGAGCCAGAATTATTGTTGGTTGGTAGGGATGAAATACTTATTTTACTCACGGAACTGCAACTCAATTTACAACATCTATATCATGTGTTTTTTTTCTAGATTTTTGGTTGATATTCTGTCTCTATCATTTAAAATACACCTATAATAACAATTGTAGAACCTTCATTTCTTTGTCAGTATGCTCCTTGTTTGCATATGAGAACTGCAGGACTTATGACTGTGTTGCAGTTCCCTTTTCTAGCCTGAGCTGGCTGTACAGGGGATTGCAGGGGGATGATACCAGGTCAAATTCAGGTGCTTAAACAAACTGCTTTTTAAAATATTTGAATGAGGAGAAAGGAGCACCCAGTGTCCAGAGTAATATCACATGTAATAGGAGGGAAGCAATCATTTATTGAAAGTAAAGAATGTACAAGTTGAACTAACGCATTTCAGGAGAGATGCCTTCCCCTTCTTGAGGGCTTTTGGTCTGTGTGAATGGAGGTGGGTGGCTCTGCAGAGATACCTGAATCTCCATATGTTGGCTTCTCTCTGGGCAGGTCATGTGTGCTGGATAAAGAGGTCCTCCTTTTTTTTTTATCCAGCACACGTGACCTGCCTGGAGAGCAGACGTACGGAGATTCAGGTACCTCCGCAGAGCCACCCACAGATAAAAAACCCTGAAGAAAGGGGAAGCATTTTCCCAAAATGTGTTGGCTCGACTTGTCGACTTGATTGCTACGTTCCCATCGAATGTGGTATTACCCTGGACACCGGGAGATCCTCTCTTCTCATTCAAATATCTTTGCCACTGAAGAGACATCATAGTCTTAGTAGTAAGGTAGCAGCTCATACATCCAAAAGGAGTTAAACAGCAATACTTACTTGCGGAACCACCTAATACCAAATAGGAATGACTTAACCAGTCTGGGGTGGTCTTTAACTCCAACTAACCACTGCTAAGTGGTAAAAAAAATTCCTACCCTGAGGTTCAGCTTAACACACAAATTATTTGAGAATTATTTATGTTTTGTGACTTCTTCTCAGATGTGGTCACCCATATTAAACTTGCATAAACTGCAAGAAGACTAAAGCCGGCCATACATGGATGCAAATTTGTCCGGTTTAGCAGGGACCTGCTGAATTTTGATTTATGTATGGGCTAGCTGGTTGTACACAAGTCATTCTCTTTATCGACTTGTGTACAACCAGCCTGTTGGGATTTTCTCGAAGGATCAGTGCTGCCGATTATAACCGGAAATGCTGATCATTGCATTCTGCAGGCGGGGAAGACTTCCTACCAGCAGAATACAATGGCTCAGTGGGAGTAATTCCCCCATCCACATCGAATGTATGGATGGTGTAATCTGTTCATTTTTTTCATTCAACCTACTGGTTAAACAAAAAATGAAACATGTATGGCTTGCCTAAAGCTACAAAACATTTTTTATTGTTTTATCGTTTTTATAATTTTCACTAATTTGGATGAAAAAAAAAAGCAAGCTATCGTTTTAGTACACCTCTTAACCACTAAACTGTGCATCACTGTGCATCAATGCCCTCCTATCAAAAATATAGAAATATTCTAAGACTGGTGTATTTCCTCCTTTTCATGCATTTCTTCTAAGAGACAGTAGATTCTGATACTTTCATTTGGCACTGGATTATTCCAGTTTAGATTTTGAGCATTTAAAATAATCATACAAGTCCAATGGTATGTATATTCTTAGTATACAACAATCACAAGCTAAGTTATAATTTATGTTGACAGTCGCTGTTGCTGAAGCCAGAAATTGGGTCAGCAATGACAGTTTGGATAAATAACGCAAGATTTTGTTTCCCAAATTGAATGCATTTTTCCATCATCCATGTATTTCATTCTCGTGTGTTAACTTGCAACAAATTCTAGAATGGTGTTTTTTTATTTCTTTTCTCTTAATTACTTGGTTTAAAAACAGGGGCACATGGCAGAAAATCAATTTTTTTATTCTATTTTTTGTGGTAATCCCACCCATAAACTGGCAATGATTGCACTATATACCATTTTTCATGGTGGCTTTCCTTCCTCTGACTTAAGACAAATATAGCAAGCCAAGAGCCAAAGAGCATTCTACCATAGAGAAAAAGGAAATTAAGCCTTTTTCTCTTTTGCATGTACTGTATGTGTGTATATAGCGCATCAGGAAAGTGTCAGTAAATTTGATTCTCTTTTTTCTACTGCATGGACTTTTCAGTTTGCGTAGTCTTTTTAATGGCCACATTTTTGTCATAACTGTGTATATTGAAATATTGCACCTCTGTCTGAATTCTCAGATAAAAGTATTTTTAGAGAATTTGCACTCAGTATGTACATTAGCCGGGGTTGAGGTTTATTCAACACCACCAAAGTACCTTTAAAGGGGAGTTTGCCATTTAGACATCTGGTGTCAGCTAGGGATAGACTGATACAGTTTAACTTTTTGCATCAAATCTACTATACCCCGGCCCAATTGGCAGGGATTTGCTCCTTGTGCTCCGCCACGTGCTGGGTATTTAAGTATGTCCCTGCCAATTTTAAACACTTTTTTGGAGTTGTCTGGCAATCCAGGACTTTTGGTCGAAGGTACTTGAGTTTATAACCTAAATACTTACTGTACCTATACCCCAGTCCATCTCAGTGTGCCTCCTGGGTTTAGTGGATGCTGTGGTCCCGTCTAATGCCCTTAGAACCTTACTCAATGTCATACTATTTTGCGCACAGAAGGCTATTCTTCTCCATTGGAAGAAGCCAGCCCCCACCAACTGTGTCCTCCTGGAAAGGTCTGGTCAACTCTATGATCCCTTTTTATAAGGCCACATATATCTCCAGAGGTTGCAAAAAGAAATTTCAAAAGGTCTGGCGAGCCTATATGGATTCTTCTTCTACCACAGGTTGACCTCTCAGGTGTGAATTGAGAATTCTCGAGCAATGCTTGCACTCCTATATAAGATAGCCCAGACACTTGGACGTGAGTGGCATGTTGGTAACTAATAGCCTTTTAAGTCCTCTACTTCTACGGTTTTAGAGCTGTTTCTTATGGTTGAACTTACTATCCAAGGTACTTTTAGACCAGGATGGCCTACGGGCTCATTCAGCTATTAATCACTGGTTTTGGAAGGTGGATGTATTATTTCTTTGCAGCAGCACTTAGGGGCTTCAAAGTTGGAAGAAGACGAGTATAGAGGGTGCGAGGGGAGGGGGGAAGAAGGTTTTTCTTTTAGTTCTGTTCGATTACCAGGTTCTTGTTTTTCCAGAATGTTTATGGCCCTGCATGGCCGTTTTCATGGTGGTTTGTCACCTTGTTTGTTATGGCAAATATAAATTCAATAAAAATAAAAATTACTTTGCGTTTTGCAATTTTCTTAACAACGCTCCTGTGCAGTGACATGAATGAAGTGTCACTATGTGACACTTCAAATAAAGTTAAAAGAGAACAATTAAGCAGTAACAAGCAACCATTTCCTACCGCAGCCAACATTGGTACTAGCCTGCAGTATAGACTGCCTGTAATGTTGCTTTGGGCAGTGGATCCTGCTTGTGCGCTCACCTCTGTATGTAACCCGTGTGGTTAGCCACAGGGTGCTATACAGGTTCAGGGCTGTGGTCCATCCCTATGGAATCAACATCCTGGAGACCCCTCGGGTGGTATGTGAGTGATTGGCAAAGCCTGGACCCTGATTAGGGACAGTGACATGGAGAGGTAAGTTAGCCCTGTTCTGGACTGATACTGTAGCCTTACTATTTTTAGATTTCAAAAATCGTATTTTACAATAAAACTTTAATAAATTCAGAAATTGTGTTTTACATTGTATTTACTTATATAGTGTAAACTTTTCAAACTTAGCAGTCAAACTCCACCATCATTTTACATCACACCACAGGTCATACTAATACCACCACTTCCACCCTTTAAAAAGCTATTTAGGGACTTATACAATCCTTTTGCCATAAGGACTTCACTACAGGATAGTCTACATTAGAGGTGTGCAGAAACCAAAAATGATAGTTTGTATATAAAAATATAAATTTTTTAAAAATTTTTATTATATTCAACTTTTTAATTAATATCATCAATTTAAATGAATAAGAATTATGTCACCTTTAGCGTAAGAAAAGCTCAAGAAAAATGTGTCTCTTTAAATTCTATGTCTGCACACTGGTCCGTTGGGCATTTTTGGTTAGTTAAAAAAAATGCATGAAATGCACCTTCCAGTTCAAATGCAGTGAAAACACAGCAAGAACACATTAATGCACACGTGTTACGTTTTTGATGTGGTTTTTGAGTCACATGACCTATTAAAAAAAACACACCATAAGCCTAGTAAAATCATGGCAAAATAGCGTCAAAATCGCAGAGATTTTGCAGCATAATTGTGCGCATTTTCGGTGCCATTATTTGCACTTTTTTTCTCTTAGTGGCCTAATGCCAATAACAACATTTTCGGGCGAACTGTTTCGGCAGCGGAAATTTCAGTGCATCTCTAGTCTACACCCAGTTTGCTACATACTCCTTCACAAGCACAAGTACCTCCCTGCTCAGTGATTACCCCAGTGGTGAATACTTCATGGATGGCAGTGGTGGAAACCAAGCGCAAGGGAACCGCAGCAGAAATTCCGGTGAAAGTTCACTCTGCCGAAGTTCTGAAGAGCCCGCAACCCACTCAAAATTACAATGCTTACCTTGTATCTTAGCAGGACCCAATTTTTACACTGGTCTCTGCATTTTTCTAGCTCTGTTTTAGTAACACAAGTGGCCTACCTGAACAAGGCAGATTTCTCTGCAAACATGTTAGACTTTCTAACGGCTTTAATACAGCCATCACTGTCCAGAACACAATGGCGCCAAGTTTCTTCTCTACCCTCACAATCTCTAGTGGAGTTGGAAAGTGAAATGCTTCCTCTAGAGGACACAGACCTTGAAGGGAATGAAGAAAACCCAGGGTGTTACAGGAGGCCACAGAAAATTTCTCACCCCCAGCCTCTCATACATCTGATGTAATGGCTTCACACAACATGCTTGACAATGTAGATATGCTCACTACTGCTGTATGTAAAAGCCTCGTCATTGTCTCTGTGGATTTTCCCTAATCTTGCTATGCTCCCTTGGGTACTAAGAGACCTGCTAAGTAAAAAAAAAATCCTTTTTAGATTTTGGATATTTAATTCAATAAATTCAGTGACGGGGTAAATATCCATAGATCCCAGAGACTGCTCTTTCATATGTTACCTGATGAGGTTCCCAGGAAGTCAGTGAGATTGATCACGTATATATTGTTGGCAGCGAGAATTACTATTGCTAAGCATTGGAAACAGTCGGTAATTCGGCTTGACTATGTAAAGAGCAAGCTTAATTGGATTATAATCAATGATAAACTCACCCATACACTCCATAATAACATCAAGAAATTTGATAAAATATGGGATCCGTGAATCTGACATATATTGGTTTCCTAACAAGTCCCGGGTTGACCCATTTCTTTCTTAGTTTCTTTTTTTTTCTCATTCCTTCTCCCTTTTTCCTGTCGCATAATCTTATCTTTGTCAGGTTATCTTAAGGGCCCTACATGGTTCTGGATACATGAACATTCTCCGGTATAATTATAGAGGTTTTCCCATCACTTCCTAATCATAAGCTCCCTTTTACCCTCCCTTCCCTTTTCCCTTGTGCGGTGCAGTTCTTCCCACACTTTTTTCATTACCTCTATCTCATACCAATATGTTTACCTGAGAAAGTCCTATTGCATATGTCTGTTCTCTTGCTGATGATTTACATTATTTCTGTTTATTATTGCAGTATGGTCTTATAACTTTGCCATATTGACAATCCGTGCACAGGTTATTGTTTAAATGGCCTGATTTGTTACTGCCTGAACTTTTTTCAATAAAGATATTGAAATACAAAAAAAGACCTTTCCCATTCATTAACAAATAGACCTATATAAGCCTATTATCCAAAGACATGCTGGTAGGTTAATTGGATCCTGTCTAAATTGTCCCTAGTATGTATGAATGTGAGTTAGGGACCTTAGATTGTAAGCTCCTTGAGGGTAGGGACTGATGTGAATGTACAATGTATATGTAAAGCGCTGCGTAAATTGACGGCGCTATATAAGAACCTGAAATAAATAAATAAAATAAAAATAAAAAATTATCTGCACCCATTCACAAGGGTATTCACAACTCTTGTTGCACTGTTAAGAACTTAAGGCTTTCAGGTAGCGGGATAACTAGACCACATTCTTCTAAAGGACTCTTCCCCCTTTGTAGGGCAACCCAATAGCTTCTTCATTCAAAGGACTTTATTTTTAACAGCGATAACAGTATCCAATAAAATGCTAACGCGCTTCAGCCGAAGCCTTCCTCATAGCATACTTCTCCCTTTGAACTATATGAAAACCTCCAGAGGACTTTTCAAATGTTTCGGGCCTTTGATTGGGTGATCAAATTTACCTTTAATGCTGGTTTCCCAGCATGACCATTTGACATATAACATTAACTGGTCATTAGACCGGCTTCTTTTGAATAGACAACCTTACACATAGACTGAAAATCAGCCAGTTCCTGCTTAACCAGCTGAATTTCGGTATGTGTATACCAGACTTTAGCGTGAGTCTTAGCAGGCTCACCCTTGGATAGGCAGTTCAAGCTAATGTGCAGACCAGCACATTCAGCATGTTTAAATTTGTGCCAACCACTCTTGAACACAGCATCAGGGCCACACCCAGCTTAGCTGACATGAACTTGCCATGTCATTCTGCACTAGTTTGCATAGACCTGGAAATGCCACCATGCTGTGGACAGCACAGTGAATTAAAAGTCAAAAGTAATACATTAAGAAAGCATTTGAAATTTAGCAACATACTTTATTGAGATATGTTCTGTCCATTTCATGAATTTTGGTATTTGAATTGAATTAACCGTGGGCAACAAAGTTATGAGAAGTCAACACATGGCTGCCTTTTATGCTTTAAGTTTATATTTAAGAAATGTATAAAATTCCCGAATGACTGAGTACATTTTTATGTGTTAAATGCTCTGTAATCTATTATCCACCCACCTTGTATGAGGCCAGGTAGAATGAAAATTATGACTTTTTTTTCTGCACCTTCTGTCTATTTATTTTTCTATTATACTGGTCTTCCTTGTTTGTGTTTTTTTAATTTTTAATTTTATAGATTATATTTTGAGTCTTTATCAATAAATTGTCACAGGACTCATTTCAAGTGTACCATTTGCTAGGTGACAGAGCTTAAAATTGAAATGCTGTGACTATAGCTTTCTACTATGCCTTTTCAACACGTAACGCATTTGATGCATATTTCATAAATGGGGAAAAAAAGAAAACTGCCACTTTTAGGAGGCAGTTAATTTTGAAGACCTATAATTCTCAGCTCTGTCCTGAGTATTTCCTTGTATGTGTGGCTCTATGCAGGTGCTAGTTTCCGATCCGTAGACCTGGATAATATGTCCCTCTTGACAGTGTTTTTCATAAGGATTGGAGCTGTTCCATAGAGTGGGAGGATATAATATACTTTGCTCAGCACATTGTCTGACTAGCACAATTCAATATGACCACAGGAGGGTTCCTGTGCACTGTTCTGTTGCGGAAGCATAAACTTTACCAGTCTGACTGCAGTACTTTGCCTAAACCATCTCAATAGCAGCACTACGAAGCTTTGTTGTTTGAAAGACTACATAGGGAGTGTGGTTTGAGAAATGCCTTCCTTATCTCTACAGCTAAAAGGAATGCAAACCTCTGGAAGATGAAAAACCTTTGTCAAATAGAAACTGTATAATAAACTGTTGCAAACTGTAGGTTATCAGGCCAAGCAATTTCAAATATCTGGAGTACTATAGATTTTTTTTTTTGCAATAGTGATTCATTTTTTAAGACGGGCTTTTGAGAGATCACTGAAGTTGTTGATATGGAAGCCTAGACAAATTCTGCTAATTAGGATAACTATAAGAGAAACAAATCATACATGGTTATAAAAATTAGTCCAACAAGAATCTATGATAGGTTAAGGAGTAGGGAGGGTAGAGTCTCAGAAATTATAATGATCCTAGAGTGATATCAAGATCAGCATTTTCTGTTGTGTTAAACAAAATTATTATTCTCCGTTTCAAGGTTTTTCTTTCTTGAATGGTTTTTGCAGTTTCTGTTTCATGCCATGACATTCAGCCCCTCTACAGAGCCCAGTTGTTGGAAAGATCTCCCACAGGTGTGCAGCGGTTATCTTCTATGTCAGGGCAAAATTAAATAAAGAAAAAACATATATGCAGTACATCTCTACAATACAAACATTTTCTTATAGCTTATCTTTAATTGAGTCCTGCGTGCTGTTTTAACATGCATCGGGAATCGGTGGCTTCTGCAAATCCCTGCCAGCATATCTGTCTGAACCACCAGATGTTAGTGAGACTATCAGCTCCTGGTCTTCTGAATTTGCTACATCTTGTAGCCTATGGAAAAGGAAAGGGGAAAGACTTGGTTCTTTCTCTTTTGTTAAAAACCAAGGATATTTATTTAAAAACTCACATAAAATACATGTAAAACCTCTATTCATTCCACTCCGGCAACCCATGTCAGAGGAAGAGGAGGGTCCAGGGGGACGCTCTCTCCAATCAGATAATACATTTCCAAGCTCTCGGCTTCTTTGTCAAATCTCTTTGTCAAATCTCTTGCTAGGGGAGAGCCCCCTGGTCCCTCCCCTTCCTCTGACATGGGCTGCCGGAGTGGATACGTCATCTCCCTTGACCTGCCACATTGTCTCCAACCATGTGAGTGGCCATCTTTTTGGTGGGCTCCAGCTTTACTACACACCACACTGAAGTGTGCCTTCCCTGTGGGACACCAACAGCTGATCCCAGTGAGCCTTCCGGCTGGTATGTGAACCTTGAGCCTGTTTTCATCAGAAGTACTGGGCCCTCCATTTAGTGTTTAAGGGTGGGTGAGACTTGGGCTTTTACCTTTTTAAATTAGTTACTGTTGTTCTCACATGACTGTATTTGTCTGTCTTTATCTGGACTGGGTGTTTTAAGGCCACATAATTAATATTAGTTCACATTTTATGTGGAAGCAAGTTTTATTTCATCGTCCTCCAATTTATTTACTTGTTTCTCATGGATACCTTACCTTTATCAGTGCGCAGCATATAGCCTTTGTGTTACTGTTTTGGATATCTCCATTCCCCCAGTGGATTGCATGCAGCACGGGACTGGCAGTCAATAGGAAGTATGTTACTACCACACACAACTTCTTACACATTCAATGGTTGAGCGCCTTGGGTCTATTTGTTGCATTTTTACCTTTTCTCCTCTACAACACTGACAAATCTCAGTGCTCTGCCCTATGTGTTAGGTCATCGACTTCATCAGGGGACCAAACAGAGGACAATTCATGGTCCGAATTTGTTCTCTAAAGAATAAGGTATCTCAGGTACATGCTCACTCCACCAGATTAGTGAAGGCTCCCTGGGCATTGTGACATCAAGCGTATGTTCGGCTTTGTAAGGCCAATACCTGACTTCAGTTCATATATACTGCAAGTTCTACCAGGTGGAAGTCCAGCCCTCTGTTAATGAAGCTTTTGGCCACAATGTTATTTTGGAAGCATTCTGTTCTTGAGCCATGTCTGTTTTAATGGTCCTATTGGCACAGTTCTGTTTGCCTTGTTGTTGCCCACCATTCTAATCACATTGCTTGGGGACATCCCCAGCCTGTGTCCTGTACTGTACGTTTCAGACAAACAGAATTTTGACTTGTAAATTCTATATCTTGGAGTACCTAAAAGAGTGAGGCAGAAAATAATCTAAATGGTCCCTAGATTCTGCCTTTTTTTATTTATATATTTTATGTTGTGTTTTTTCATCTTTTTTTCAGTATAGGTCTGTGTTTGTCCTAGGCATGTTTGAATCCGCTTACTGTTGACTGACTCGCTATCACTGCTGGAAGTCTATTCCAAGCATCAATTAGTCTTTTGATAGAATTGTTAGGTTCAACTTTTAAATAAGTTGCTTATAGTTTATATTGCTTTGCCAAATTATTGCTTCTATAAGAAAGATGACACGGAGTCAGGTATGTCTGTATCACAGTTCTGAGCATCCACACAAAAAAGGACTGCTCCCTTTACTTCTTTTATAGGCAGTTCCAAAAGCAGTAATCTTATCGGCATTACCAAATGAGGTTAAGGTACAAAGAGTTTCTCATCAGCGAACATGTAATGATTATTCAGCAGTTCCAAATTCCATCTAGATACAGATTGATAGAACAATTGATATGTACACAGGTAAGAAAGGAGCACAAACAATTTAAATAGAACAATTGATACGTACACAGGTAAGAAAAAACAGAAACAATTAAAGTGGAACTCTAAGTCATTATTTCAACCCTATCAATTTCCCCCTTTGACATCATCCTCTCCTTCCCCCTGGGTCCTCATGAATAAGTTCTAGTCAGTTTTTCCCCAGAGTCCTTTCCCTGACCGCGAGTTGTCAGAGGGGTAGAACCCATCCCCCTAGGTATTACCAACATCTTAAAATTCAAGAAGAGGAGTTTTATAGGAGTAGGGTGATGTCAATACACATTTATCAGTATACCCTGTCTATTCTCCTAATTTTCCTATTTATTTTCCTGTATACACATATATTCGTGATTGTAAGTGATATTAATATTAGAATAATAATTACCATTGGACTTAACAACCAGTGAAAGGTATTGGTTGCTGTAGAAGACATTCCACTAAATATATCCCACCAATGTGGTGCAGTATCCTGTTGTATCTGTGAGGAAAGATGTACTAGTCTACCTTTGTCAATAATCAGTTGCTACTTTAGGATCATCTATAGCCCATTCGAAAGTTGTTGTTTCCTCTACTTCAAGTACATTAATACCAGGAGTCCATGCATATATTTGTAAAACAACAATCTTCAACAAAAAATCTGTAAGTAGATATTTCATCATGTTGTTTTCTCGGGTTGTTTCTTGCAATGTGATGCGTGTATCCAGGTAGGTTTTCCTTCCAGCTTTACTGAGGTGGCTGTGGTCAAGAGTACTTGGTAAGGACCTTCAAACCTGGGTTCCAATGTCTTTCTGGTGTGTTTCTTTACATATACATAATCCCCTGGTAGCAGAGTATGTGTACCTGTTATTGAATTAGGGTCTGGAAGAGAAGAATACACACTTTTGTGGATCTTAGTTAGACGTTGTTGTAATTGTATCACATATGCAGTCAAACTATCACATTGCAATTGCATACTCTGTGGAAAATATAAACCTAATCTAGGTGCATTCCCAAAAAGTATCTCATATGGGGATAATCCTGTCTTTCCTGTTGGAGTGTACCTTATAGAGAACAAAGCCAAAGGCAGGCATTCTGGCCAAGGCTTGTTTAACTCTTGCATGGCTTTTTGTATTTTTAACTTTATTGTCCCATTTACTCTCTCCACTGATCCTGAACTCTGTGGGTGGTAAGGGGTGTGAAAACTTTGTTGAACCCCTAACATGGTCATCACATTCTGCATGATTTCTCCTGTAAAGTGTGTCCCCCTATCTGATTCTATGGTTTCAGGAAGACCAAACCTAGGTATTAACTCAGTGATCAGTTTCTTAGCTGTGGCTTTAGCTGTAGCCGATTTTACTGGATAACTTTCGGGCCAACCTGAGAATAAATCGATACACACGAGGACAAACTCAAAGGGGCCGCTCTTGGGCATTTGTATGTAGTCAATTTGCAGTCTCTGGAAGGGGTATTGGGCCCGGACCTGGTGTTTTCGTGGGGTTTTTACTCTCTGTCCTGGGTTATTCAGGAGACAGATTTGGCAGGCTGCACAGTAGTTTCTTGCAGTGCTACTGAATCCAGGGGCGAGCTATCCTTGGTTCACAATCCTATACATGGAATTGGAACTGGCGTGTGTGGGTAGGTGAACTGCCGCTGCCATTGCTGGGTACAGAGAGGCAGGCAGGCATATTTTGCCTCCTTCCCTCCATACATTGTCAAGGTCTGGTGCTGCTCCCATCCTGACCCACTTATCTTTCTCGCTCTCCCCTGCTTGCTCCTGTAATTTACTCAGCTGCTGCCATGTTGGTTCTGGGATACTCACCTCTACCGCTGCTAAGGTCTCAGGGCTTCCTTCCCCTAGAGCTGCCTGTTTTGCAGTCAAATCTGCAAATGCATTTCCTTTTGCCTCAATTGTTTTTGCGCTCGTGTGTGCCGCTATCTTCATGATGGCCACTCGTTTAACCTTTTGAAGATTGTTCAGGACTCTCTTAATCCCTTCTCCATGTTTTACAGGTGTACCTGCTGCTGTCAGATAACCTCTAGCCCTCCATATGTGGCCATAATCGTGCGCTACACCATAAGCGTAGGCAGAGTCAGTGTAAATATTCCCTTCTCATTCTTTTAAGTATTCTAGGGCTTGTTCTAAAGCTTTTAATTCTGCTTCCTGTGCTGACATGTGGGCTGGTAAGGCCTGTGCTTCAATTACCTGCGTATCAGTCACTACAGCATACCCTGTGTGATATTTACCCTTGTCATCAGCAAACCTACTACCATCTATATACAAGGTGTACTCAGCATTTAAAATCGGTGTATCTGTAACATGTGGGAATCCCATTGTCTCCTGTTCCATGAGCTGAAAACAATCGTGTTCATCTACTTCTTTAAACAAAAAAGAGTGTCAGTGTCCTCATTTCTTTTCTCACTAGTACTATTAGTACTATCATTCCCCCTTGCCAAATCTGGTGACTGAAGAGGCAAAAAGGTGGCCAAATTTAAGGTTGTACAGCGCTGAAAAGTGACATTTGGAGGTAAGAGTAAAGTACACTGTAATCTTAATTGCCTAGCCATTGAAATGTGTTTGGGCTGTACCTGAGACAAGATTGCATGTATGTCATGTGTGGTATGCACTACGACTGGATTGTCTAGAACAATCTCTGATGACTTATCTATGATAATTGACACTGCAGCTACCGCCCGTACACAAGACGGTGAACCTCTAGATACTGGATCTAATGCTGCTGAAAAGTAAGCGACTGGTCTTTGTTTTACATGTGCCTGTGTCAGAACACCTGTGGCGTGTCCAGTGATCTCAGCAATGTACAGATTAAATATCTTGGTGTAATCTGGTATACCAATAGCCGGGGCAGAAATCAACAACTTTTTCAAAGTGATAAACGACTCATAAGCTACTTCTGTAAGCACATACGGTACAATTTTCAAACAATCGTATAATGGCTGCATCAAAGCGCTAGCATGTGGTATCCACTGTCTACAATATGACACGATACCTAAAAACATACGCAATTGTTTGAAATTCCGTGGGGGTAACATTCCCTTTATCACTTGAACCCTCTCCTCAGTGAGATGTCTCGTACCCTGTGATATACAATGTCCCAAAAAGATAACTTTTTCCTGACACACTTGTAACTTTTTCTTATTAACCTTGCAACCTTTTTCTGCCAAAAATCGCAACAAATTAAGGGTGGTGGCCAAACAAGTTTCTTTGTCAGGGCAGCATAACAATAAATCATCCACATATTGTAACAATACACAGGAATCTGGTGGTACCCATTCTCCCAACACCGTTTGCAATGCTTGCGAATACAAGGTAGGTGAATGCGCCATACCCTGAGGTAGGCGTGTCCAGGTTAGTTGCCGATTTTTTATTGAAAATGCGAACCAAAGTTGGCATTCTTCAGCAAGCGGGACGGAAAAGAAAGCATTCGCTAAATCTATAACCGTAAAGTACATACTGGTTGATGGTATTTGTGACAGTAATGTATGTGGATTGGGTACTAAAGGTGTCATCGGGGCTAGTATTTTGTTGACCGCTCTAAGGTCTTGGACCATTCTATACTTAACCGGACTACCGGCTACTGATTTCTTTTTAACCGGGTACAAGGGAGTGTTTGCCGGTGATTTTACCTCTTTTAGAACTCCACTTTTTAAGAAGGATTGGACCTGCATTTCTATGGCCGTCTCTTGGGGTGCACTAAGTGGATACTGCTTTTGTTGGGGAAGCACTGCTCCTGGAATCAGCTGTAGGGTAACCGGAGGTATGGGCAAAAGTCCAACATCAGCTGGATGTTTTTCCCATAGTTCTCCTGGAAGGGACGACAAAATCTGATCTAAGTCTGAAGGAGGTGTGCCGGACAATTCCGATTCCTCCTCTAGGTATTGTATCAGGTTACACATCTCCATGTGTTCTTGATTATCCCCTATAGCTAAGGTGACAGTGCCATCTGGGTGATAGGTAATGTTAGCTCCTATTTTCTGCAAAATGTCAGCTCCTAACAAATTAGTGGGGGCTCCTCTGGATACCAGAAAGCGTGAAAGGAACATGTGGTTTCCTACTTTAACTTTCAGAGGTTTTGTAAGCGGGGCGTCGGCTAAAATGCCATCATATCCAGTTATTAGTAAAGTGTCAGGTGATTTTTGGCCAGGGAGTAGTTCAGAGTCAGAAAGTAACGAGCGTGAAGCTCCTGTATCGACTAAACAAGAGATTTTCTTATTACCAACCGTTATATTTGTCTTAAGCATTGTTGTTTTGGATTTTTCTAAAACCGGGGTGAGTCATGCTCGTGGACCATCTCCCTGCTGCCTGATATGACTATTTTTGTTGTCCCTGGGCTGGTTCCTTCTCTGATTAACTGGAGAATCAACACCTTCCTCTCCTTCATCCCTTATTCTTTTCTTACAGTTGCGTCTGATGTGACCAATCTTGTTACAGTAGTGACAGGTAAGGGGTTTGCGAAAGGAACCTCTACCTTGCTCCTGGGGACCCCCGAGTCCGTTGATAGCATGAGATTTCCTCCCTTTGGTTTCTGCTAAGTCCGCCTCTATGCCTTGCGCTTTTTGTAACAACGTCCCTCTATCTCTAGTTGCCCTCCACTCTGGTGTGCAGGCTTTCAGTCTCTCACTTATCTGTGGAATTAATCCCTCCATAAATTGTCTATTGAAGGCTCGGATTGTGACTGGCAGGGCCAAGTCCAATCCCTCATCTGCCATCATACTTTCCATAGATAAGTAAAATTCCGATACAGTCTGTCCTGGCATTTGCTTCATGGGTGATATGGACCCCCTCTCCTGTTGTTTTGCCTGACAAAAAGCTTCTAATCTAGCAATAAAAGGGGCCCTTGAGTCTATATGTCTGACATGTCCTGTCTCTAAATTGCCATCCCCATCAACTTGTCCTGCAGGTCTGTGTGGACCTATTTCTGTCATAAACTGGTTAAACAGGGTCAGAGTCATTTTGTGTCTGCATAGATCCTCCCCATCCTGCCAGGTCGCTTCATGTGTATTCATTAACTGTGTCACAAATCTACAAAAAGCAGCTGGCTTTGCTACCGGGTCTGGGGCGCTCTGTATTAATGCCATAAGGGTGTCTGCCGACCATGGTGCCCAAGTCCTTATTTGCATTCTACGAGTGACAGTAGGTGGGGCATTTGGATGGGCTGCTTGTCCAAATTCTGGATTGTTTACCTGAACAATGTGTGTATCAGTGCGTACAGGAGCTACAGTTTCTGGATGAGGTTTTTGTGCCCCACAATGCACACATTCTACTGCCCATTCTGGGTTTTGTGCTCCACAATCCTGACAAACCCATCCTCTCCCCTCAAGTACCGGATATATCTTGTGTGGTTTGCGTTCTACGTCAGTGTATGGGGGTGGGATGGCTGAGCTGAGATTATTTAAAATGTCAACATTTTTTGTTCTTCTATCTTTTATATCCCAACCATCACAGTCTGGATTATATTTCCACCCCTCTTCTTTCGCTCTATTTGAGACCTTAATTAAGCATTGAACCTGACGCATCCATTGCTTCTCTAACACCTCTCCTTGTCTGTCCCTTTTTATTTCACTCCATACATCCGGGTCTAAGCCCGCTGCTCCTTTCACCTTAAATTTACGAAGGACATCCTTTAAGTCCTGTGCTTCGGTTTTCCCATAAATGTTCTTAATTATCTGTGGCACCGTATAGTGCGCCACAATTCCCTGACGGGGTTTTGTGTTCCTCTGGCCCATTCTAACAGTCCTGCCTAGGTAGCGTGTGGGACACTTAGTGTACAATATAATGCGGCTACAACATATACAAGAATGAATAATTACTTTATATGCTAGCCCAATAGCAAACCAGCTAAGTTACACTAGTTCCTCGTTGCCTTCCTCCTAGGGTGCTAGAATTCCTCTCCGGAATGAGATTTCTGAAACCGAATTACTTTATATGCTAGCCCAATAATAAATAATTACTTTATATGCTAGCCCAATAACAAACCAGAATGCGGCTACAACATATACAAAAATGCGGCTACAACATATACAAGCATTCCTTTAAGTGGCCAGGTATCCGACTAGATCTCGGGACTTTGTTGAGACCTTATTCCCTCCCCGTATCTGGGAATCCCTCTCATACACTCTCTTATCCCTGCTTTATGGAGCAGACAGGGCTTATACTCTCAACCCGTCTATGGTTTATGAGTTAGATGTGAGGTTAAGCATAAGCGTCAGACCCCCAAGCTCACAAGCCCTCAGGTTCCCAATCGTGTGAGGTAAGGCGCATTCCGTTGCTTAGTTCGGCAATCCCCTTCTAACTCATACCATCCTTGACAAGGCTCATTCACTTTCTCAACAAGACAGACAAGACAAACACAGATAACAAAACAAACAAATAATTCCAGCAATATAAACTAAAATATGCAGTAATTCTAGACTCACCACTACAGAGGCTGGTGTTTTAAAACCAGGAGAACCGTAACTGACAGAACGGATAGGCACAAATCAGGGGAGCACAGAATATAAGAAAAATAAAGCTTTTTCTTACCTGCGCAGGTTTTTTTTGATCTGTGGTTCCCGGAATGCCTGTCTTTTTGTTCCGTCAGCCGCGTTCGTCCACCTCTTGTAGTATCATCGGTGAGTCCCTGTTCGGGCGCCAAAATGTTAGGTTCAACTTTTAAATAAGTTGCTTATAGTTTATATTGCTTTGCCAAATTATTGCTTCTATAAGAAAGATGACACGGAGTCAGGTATGTCTGTATCACAGTTCTGAGCATCCACACAAAAAAGGACTGCTCCCTTTACTTCTTTTATAGGCAGTTCCAAAAGCAGTAATCTTATCGGCATTACCAAATGAGGTTAAGGTACAAAGAGTTTCTCATCAGCGAACATGTAATGATTATTCAGCAGTTCCAAATTCCATCTAGATACAGATTGATAGAACAATTGATATGTACACAGGTAAGAAAGGAGCACAAACAATTTAAATAGAACAATTGATACGTACACAGGTAAGAAAAAACAGAAACAATTAAAGTGGAACTCTAAGTCATTATTTCAACCCTATCAGAATAATTCTAAGTTCGGTTTTGAACTTTCCTCCTGTTGGTTTAAGGTCATGCCCCTGTTTTCTTTTTCTTAGCTTCAAATTGAAAAAATACTGCCCTCCTGAACCTTATTCGCCTCATTGATGTATTTAAAGGTTTTGATCATATCTCCCTTTTCTCTTCTTTCCTCAAAACTGAGGTCTCACAGAGTGGAAGTGGTATAGGTGTATGCTCAAGGAGGGTGTATTTTAAAAGCTTTGCCAGTGTCCAATCACCTGAAGGCAGCAGCCTATAACCCAGGGTTTATGAATGTTCAGACTGTGTCCTGTACTCTATTCCAAGATATGGAATTTACAAGTAAGTCAAAATTCCTATAGTTTTAAATCTTACATTATATCTTCTGCACGAAAACCTAGAAAAAAATGCATACGTCCAAATCTTGTGTCAAATTAAACCTCTATCTGGCCCAAGGAAAGGTATGTATGATCTGTTAAGGTAGGCTAAAAAACTAAGATATAAGGTGTAGAAGACATCACCAAAAGTTTTGGGACTCAAAGGTGTTATGGGGGGAAAGACCCAGGAATCAAGGGTTTAAAAACTGTTTAAGTACAGAAAACTGTTGATTTTCCAGAAATGCACTTAACTCAACTAAGAACATCTTGTGGAATGACATCACATGTTTTGTGGACCAAAGTTGCAAGAATTGTTGTCAGTTCTTATCAGTTGTCTGTTGTTAAACTATTGAATCCTGCTCATTCTCGTTATCTCCACAGTATAGAGTTTTGTAGTGCAAGCTAACAGCTCCTTTATATTACACACAAAGTGTGCACAGAACAGCTCTGATTTTGACAGAATCAATAGGTATTTTTTGAACGTATTAAACCAATATAAAAATAGTTTTCAGTTGAGTATTTAGTAGATCAAAAAGAATCCCGTAATAAAAGTTGTCAAGTTTTGGGGGCCTAGTAAAAAAACAAAACAAAAAAAAAAAACTATACAAACCTTTGCATAGCTGCAAGGAAAATGTGCCATATGTCCAATGTTGTCACGTATCAGGTGAGACCAGAACTGCGTGGACCGCAACAGAGGAAACCCAAACATATATAAGTGAAAATATAGTAAGTTATTGAGATAAGCGAATGATATAAACACAACCACCTCCAATATAATACAGTGTGCAACCAACCAACCACAGTGACCCATGAATAATAATACTAAACAGACAGATATATACATATAATGGGGAATACCAGAATAATAAACTTAGCCAGGCCAGGGTCATCAACGGGAGGTCAGCAGATGGGGACAGGGAACAAACAGGACAAAGAGAGGATGGATGGAACAGGCTGTAAGGCAAAGGTAAGGGTAACCGGATCACAGGAGGGAACGGGTTCAGGTACAGGGATCAGGTTCAGAGAGAGGTTCAGGTTCAGAGCTCTCAGGTTCAGGTCAGGGCGCAAAGAAGATACCAAGGCAAGGTGTGTGTGTGCTTGCTGGGTATTTATACACATCTCCTGCAATCAGGCTCAGGTGATGCCTGATCGCAGGAGATTATGTCAGCTCCACACTGCCAGGAACCACCCTCTGGTGGGCGCCAGTACTGCGGCCCAAAGATCAAATGCCACCAGCAGGAGAGAGCTCCCCTGACGTTCCAGACTGTCAGGAGACACCTGCTGGTGGACATCAGTACTGCACGCCAAATGCTTGACAGAGCCATCAGCGGGTGGAACCCCTACTGACAAATGTGTTTAGGGAGTGATGAGTGCCTCAGATCCAAGGTGAGTCTGTGACATCCATATGGGTGCGTGAAGGTGCATGTCCCTGAAAGCAGACAGTGTGCATTCAGGGACAAGCATGCAAACCCACATGGATGTCATACTGGGACAGAGCAGATCTTTTCCAATTGACCTAAATGGGACTGCTTGTACGAGGATTCACAGAACACCTCTGCATCACATGCGGGTAAACATGGCCCTGCACGTGTATACAGTGTACTATGCTCTGTGTGAACGAGGCCTGACTATAATAGTCTGAAGTCACAGAGCATTGCTTCTTTTTTAAGGAAAGCAGATATATATTGCTAGATCAGGTTCGGGTTTAGGTAAGTATAAGAGGGGGAGGCAGCTTGGCGGTATTGGTATCCTTTTCCTATTTAAAAAGATTTCCCTATTTATTTCTATTTCAATAGTACTCTTTACCTTCTTTGACTGACTTTACTTAAACATCTGACTGCTTAGTGCCTTTGAGGCTCAGTAGCAGTTTTTGAAATGGAAACTATATCTGAACCCCACAGGAGCAGGGCTGGCCTGTAACGGTTGCAGTTGCTTCAGCACTGCACCCTGCATTTGGCACATATCTTGGTATGCGGACCAACAAGTCAACCGCAGGGTGCTATATAGTTCCAGGGCAGTGGGCTATTCCTAGGAAACCCAGACCCTGAATAATTCTCTAAATTTTTTTTTTTTTTTGAAAATGTAAAGCTTTATTAAAGAGCAGTGCAGTACAAAGATGAACATAAGTTACAAAGGAGTATTGGAAGAATCCCCCATTAGTAAGGGATAGTAGTAATGCATGGATATTGCAAGCAAACATAGGTTCAAAACCGTAAACTGTAGCCTTTGATACGTTAGGTAAAACAGCTGTTGATGTTCCCCTTGTTGGTGGAGAATCCCGGCACCCCTGACGGGAACTCACTGTGCTAGGACTCCGCCCTCCACAGGGAGAGCATTGAGGCTGATCCAGAAAACCTACCGTACCCACCCCCGGGGACCTACCATCGCCCGAGAGGTGGGAACACGAGACCCTTAATAAGGCCATAAATCCCTTCCTTCAGAAACCCCCCAACAAGCCGAAATCCGTTCTGAGTTATGAGCTAAAACTCGTTGAAGAATATCTGAAGGTGGCAATAGAGGTTCTGCTATTATGTAAACGGACAGTAAAACATAACTTTTACACTGCTAGCTTGGAATCAATTCGTTATACATACCAAAATGATATGGAGAGACAGAAAAGAGGAAGAGAAGGCGAAGAGAGGAAGAAGAAAAAGGACAAGATAAGAGAATTCACTGTCATGGGGAAAACGTTTGTAACCAGTCCAAGGACCCCCTTTATTTTTTTTTTTTTTTAATATGAATAAAATATTCAACTAGGCTGAGATAATGGAATTCCTGTGATAAGGGAAATGCCTAGGTGCCTAGCCCAGGGCTCCCATGTCGCCTCAAATGACCTAGAGGTGTCCGTCATAGAGCTGACTATTTTTTCAAGTGACATGATCCAAGATATCTTTCTTTTGGCAGCCTGGAAAGACACTGTGGGTTGCTTCCAGGCTTTGGCTAACGTAGTCTTAGCTCCTAGTAGCATAAAGGAAATTAATTTTTGAGAGTATTTTGTTGTTTTAGGGGATGAGGCATTGAGTAAGGCCACTTGGGCTGATTTAGTGATGGGGAGTTCCATTACTTTACGGATTAATGTGAATATTTTGTTCCAGAAACCTCTTATTTTCGGACACTCCCACCAGATATGGATCATAGAGCCCTGGGCTTGACACCCTCTAAAGCATAATGGGGAGGCAGAGGAAAACATAGTTGCAAGTCTGGAGGGAACTAAGTACCATCTCATAAGCACTTTTATATTAGTTTCTATCAATGCTGTATTTAGAATACCTTTAAAGGCTGTGGATCCTCTCTGTTGCCATTCCTCCAGGCTCCAGGTCTCCCGCAGATCCTTTTCCCATGAGTCCATGTAAGAGAATTTTGCGGTGGGTTCCACAAGGGACGCATAAAGGAGAGATATGCCCCCCCTTGTGTCAAGTGCTTGACCGCACCAACGTTCATAAGGAGTAAATTCCAGAGGGAGTTCTTGTCCCTTCATTAGGGAGGCAAGAAAATGGGATATCTGAGCGAATCTAAATCTCTCTGACCCAGGGAGTTTGAGTTTAGTTAGGCAATGCTTTAGCGTCAATGGGCCAGATGGGGAGAGAAAGTGGCCTATGCGGTACATCCCCTTGTCTAACCACCATTTGAATGACTTAATGTCCAGACCCGGAGCAAAGCGGGGATTATGGAAGATGTGCTCCAGAGGGCGTAAAGGTGAAGTTAAAGCTGGGGAGCATTTCATCGAGTCCCATAATTTAAAGGATTGAGACAGTGTTGGAGCTAAAATGGTAGGCCTTAATTTCATAGGGCACCAGAGCAGGTAGTCTAGGGTATATGTCGGAGCAGCTTGTCTCTCTATTTCTAACCAATCAGGTTTCTCAACTTTGAAATATACCAAAGATAGTTGGGCCAGCCTTGCCGCTTGAAAGTATCTGAACAGATCTGGAAGACCCAGGCCCCCTTTGGTTTTGGGGCTAAGAAGCACATTCCGGGCTATTCTATATCCTTTTTTACCCCAAACGAATTTTATTATCTTCCCTTGTAGTAGTTTAAGATGATGTTTTCTAATATCTATCGGGAGAGACCTAAACAAGTATAGAAGCTTGGGCAAAAGAGTCATTTTGATAGAATTGATCCTGCCCAGCCAGGATATATTAAAGTTGGACCATGTTTGGATGTCAGATTCTAATGTGCGGAACATGGGAGGGAAATTAGCCTGGAAGAGTTGCTCATACTTAGGGGTTAGATTAATTCCTAGATATCGGATTGAGGATTCGTTCCATTTAAATTTGAAAGCAGGCTTGAGCCTATTCACATCTGCGTCTGAGAGCGAAATATTTAATGCCTGTGACTTATCCATATTGACCTTTAAGCCTGACAAGGATCCAAATGCCCTCAAGAGGTTGCAAATATTGGGAAGAGAGATAGTAGGGGAAGTGACAAATAAAAGGATGTCGTCCGCAAAAAGGGCGCATTTGTGGGATTGTGCTCCACACTTAACCCCTTTGATGTTTTGGTCAGTCCTGATCGCAATAGCCAGGATCTCTATGGCTAAGGCAAAGATCACTGGGGAGAGGGGACACCCCTGTCTGGTTCCCCTGGTTATTTGAATGGGGTCTGAGTAGAAGCCGTGCATTTTTACCTTGGCGCTCGGAGTGGAATACAGTGCTTTCAGGGTATTTATAAAATTATTCCCAAATCCCCATCTCCCCAGGACTGCAAAAAGGAAGGACCAAGATAAGGAATCGAAGGCTTTTTGGAGGTCCAAAGACAGTAATAAGCCTTCCTGCCTTGGGCCTCCATCCCATCCCGACTGTAAAAGAGATACTATATCGACCGCCCTTCTGACCTGGTCCGGGCCTTGTCTTCCCGGCATGAAGCCAACTTGATCTTTATGAATATATTGATTGATGAAGGAGTTGATTCTATTAGCGAGGATTTTAGTGAGTATTTTCAGGTCGTTGTTAATCAACGAGATCGGTCTGTAATTTTCGACTAGAGATGGATCCTTGTCAGGCTTGGGTATGACCGAAATGAAAGCTAAATTTAAATGTGACTCAAGGGGAGACCCTTCTCTTTTGGAATTGAAAAATTTTGTGATAAAGGGAGCCAAAGTTTTCTTGAATGTTTTATAGTATTGGTTAGAAAAACCATCGGGGCCAGGAGCTGAGTTCCCTTTTAAGTTTTTAATGACGTCTAATGTTTCTTCCGTGGTGAAGGGGGCTTCCATGATATCCTTATGCTCTTTACTTAGGGTTGGAATGTTAATGCTATTTAGGAAAGCTTTTAAGGAGGAATCAGACATTGTGTCATTTTGCTGGTACAATTTAGAGTAGAAAGAGTGGAAGGCTTGCAGGATTTTAGGGGGGTTAAGGGTAGAGGTGCCATCCTGAAGTCTAATATTGGGGATGGAGAAGTTGGTGATTTTGGGAGATAGCTTTCTTGCTAGAAGGGTACTCATCTTATCTCGCTGAAAATAGAATTTTGCATTGTTCCATTTCAGGTGTGTCTCTGCCCTCACTGTGTGGGCCAGATTTAATGCTGTTCTGGCTGCATCTAGTTGGGCTATGGTGACCGAGGTAAGGTCCCGTTTATGTTGCTTGCATAGAGCCTTGAATTCCCTCTCTAGTTTCTCTATCTCCGCCTTTTGCTCTTTCTTTTTCCTGGAAGCTATTTGAATGAGTTTTCCCCTTATGGTCGCTTTATGAGCGGCCCATAGAGTCTCGGCTGAAATTCCCTCCACATTGTTCCGCAGAAAATAATCTTTTAAGTCCTTCTCAAGTTCTATGACTGAGATATGGTCATTAAGAATGTTGTCGTTGATTCTCCAATGGGTATTGGGTGGTTTGTGAGAGCCGCCCCTTAGTGTTACGATCACCATAGCATGGTCCGATAGGGCAGAATCCTTTATATAGGCCTTAATCACATAGGGTATATGTACTACTGACATTAGTATGTGGTCGATCCTGGAGTATGTTTTGTGAGGGTTAGAAAAGTGTGTATAATCCCGCTTAGTGGGGTTAAGTTCTCTCCAAATATCGGATAGGCTTTGTTGATATATTATTTTTGCAATCTTGGAGCTTGTTTTTGTGGGGCGAATTGATTGAGCTTTTAAAGGTTTGGATTTGTCTAGGCCTGGGTCAAAGGCCACATTGGAGTCACCTCCGAAAATTACCGTTCCTTCCAATAATGGAGTTAGAGTTTGTAGCATTGCTTGGAAGAATTTTGTTTGGCCCTTATTGGGGGAGTAATACGAGATAAAGGAATAGAGGCTTTCATCTAATTTACCCTTGACCAACAGGAATCTGCCTTCAGGGTCTCTGTGCACTAAATCGGGCTTAAATTTGCACTGTTTTGCGAATATAACCGCAACACCTCTGGTCTTATCCTCTGCATTCGCTAAAAAGAATGTGGGATATTGAGCATGTAGAAATGTTGGGTTATAATTGGGTGGGAAATGTGTTTCCTGGATCATGACTACCGCCAATTTTTGGGTGTGATAAGATTGGAATAATTTACGCCTTTTGACCGCTGAGTTTAGTCCCTGGGCATTATGGGAGGCTAGTTTAAAGGAAGGGTGAACCAAATTGCCACTAGACATGTCGTCTAATTGGGGGAGTTGTGTGTAGTGCGGTATCTCTTACCTCCTCTGGGCGCGGTGGAGCATAGTTATTCGGATCGCGAGGTCGGACCTGGAGCCTGGAGGATAGTGGGCTGTACAAGCATCCTGTGGACTGGCACAAGCAAAAGAAAGGGTTAGAAAATAGGACAGAAGAGGAAAAGAAAGAGAAAGAGGGTAAATGCAAGTGTTTTCGAGAGATTAGTCCCAAAAGGAACCGGTGGCATCGAGGGGGTGTAAAGATCCCCTCCATGCCACCCATCCAAAAACAAAAATAGCCCTCCGAAGAGGTCATCAGTCCATCTCCCGACCATGGAGGTTCCATTGTCGATAGATGGATGGAGGCGCATGACTGCTACCCCAGTCAGAGCCAACCCAATTGGTAATCCTAAAAAATGAAATTAACAAAATCTAGTAAGGACAACCATGTCAACAGAAAAGCATTTAAGTTCAATTGTATCACAGCCAGCCGGCTTAATAAAAAATAAGACAAAAATAAAGTCCTGATGAAGGCCAAAAAGGCTTGGGGGGATATGTTAAGGGCAGGGGGGGTGGGAGGGTGGAGAAAAAGGGAGGGGAGGGGGATGAGTGGCAGGGATGAGTTCAATGGGGGGGATAGTTGTGGGGGCTGAAAAATACCCCAGTAGGAGCTGTCCATTCCTAATAGGCTCGTGAGTTGTCGTGTCCATTCCCTGGACCACCAGAACACCAGCTGGTGAAAAGGCGGACCCTCAGGTGGGAAGTCCCGATAACTTGTTCTTCAGTGTGCGTTGCAATGTTGATTGTGGAAAATCTAGGCGTCCTCTGTGGGAAGGGGTGGGATCCACTTGTTAGCGAGTCGCTTGAGAGGGATCAGATGACCCAAAAAACAAAAAAAAAAAAAAAAAATTGGTGGTGGTCGCAAGACACAGCGATTCTTATTCTAGGTGTGGAGTGACCTAAACGGTCAGCTGTGTCGAGACCTGTGAAAAACCATCTGGACGTGGGAGTCCAGTGTCCCTGATGAGTTCAGAGATCTTGGATCCTGATCCTAAATAGTTCAAGATGGTCTTTTAAGGTGGATGATGGCCTGGAAAGTTTCCTGAGTAATGTGTCCGGGTACTGTCCGGGAGCAACCAGATCGTTCAGGATGGCATCGGTTCTCTTGTTCGTCTACTCTTTGTGGTTTTCCATAAAGGGGAAACTGGGCTGGTTGGTGTCTGTCTCTTATAAGATCCGGGTTGCATGTTTGATGTGTCCATCTCCAATTCTTGGGAAATAAGCTTCAGAGACAGGAGAATCCGCTCTCCTTCAGGTAGAGTGGTGAATGAGTGTGTCTTGCCTTTGTAGATGAATTTTAAAGCAAAGGGGAAAGCCCACCAGTATTTTATTTCTTTTTGTGTCAGGACTAGAAGTAGAGGTTTAAGGGCTCGACGTTTTTGGATCGTCGTAGGCGATATGTCGGCAAATATTTGAATTTCGTGTCCTTGGAATGATATGTGTGGTTGTTGGCGGGAGAGCTTCATGATGCTCTCTTTCACGCCGTAGTGATGCGGCTTCACCACGATGTCCCTGGGGGACCCATCTTTTCTGGGGGGACCCAGAGATCTGTGGGCTCTGTCTAATTCCAGGTAGTGTTTAGATATATCAGGGATAAGGGATTTAATTAATTCTTGTACTGCTGCGGGTACATCCGTGCACGATTCTGGGATGCCTCTGACCCTGAAGTTCTCCCTTCTTGATCTGTTTTCCAAATCATCGATCCTACTTAAGGCTACATCCAACTGATCCTGCACGATCTGTAAGTGATCAGAATTTTGATTGGTTCTGGAGACTGTATAGTCCAGTTTTTGTTCGATCGCTTCAATTCTGGTTCCCAGATTCTGGAATTCTGATCGGATGTCATTTGTTATTTTTTGAGCTGTATTAGCTAAGCCCCTTTCCAGTAAGTCAGATAGTTTGAGGAAAAGGTCTCCCGCATTCTGGGGCATATCTGTGCCTGTGCTTCCCATGCATTCAATATTATGCTGAGAAAGAGGAGAGTGTCCCATAGGAGATAACAAGGGGGCTGCCAGGGGGCTCTCATTTAGGAAAGCCGAGTTGTGGCCTGAGGGGGATGAGGTGGGATGAGCATAGGAGCTTGCAGTGGAAGGGTAGGAGAGAGTAGCAGGAGCGATCACTTGCCTGGGTTCTTGTATCCCCCCTGATGCTGCCTGTGTCTGAGGCGCTGCATGTGTCTGAGGCGCGGCCGCCATCTTGGATTCGGCCTGATGTTTCTCAGCCTCAAAACGGGGTCCCAGGTCCTTCTTGACCGCTGTGGATGGCATGGGTGGGGAACCGCTGTGTTCCCCTTGCCGAAATTGCTGTGTGCGGGCTGGCAGCGGCTTCCAATACGGCGCTAGGGCGGCTAGCTGGCTGGGGTAGTGAGGAGCTCCCGGCTTACGCGGCCATCTTGGAGTCCGTCGCGCATGCGCCCTCTAATTCTCTAAATTTATGCCCACCATGATGATCCAGGCCTGGACAGGACAGAGTGATTTGTACAAAGTAAGACAAGAGTCTACTATACTCGTCCCTGGCTATATACTTCTTGATGGCTCTGTAGTGTACACCAGCATAGTTGCCAACATTGTAAAACAATTTTTAGGGACACTTTTTTGGCTGTAGGCGGAGTCTTATTATAATTAGGGGGCAGGGCATGCGTTTGTAGGTGTGGCATAGGGTAAAAGTAAAAATGCGGCGCGCCGCGGCGAAGAATGGGCGTGGTTTACACAAAATTGTGGGCGTGTCTTAAATGGGTGTGTCTCAAAGGGGGTGTGGTTAGCATCTGAGATGAACAAGGGATGGAGGGAGAGGGATGGATAGAGAGGGAGGGAGGAAGAGGGAGGGATGGAGGGACAGCAGCCCCAGATCCTACACAACAATAGAAATATGTGTATTCCAGAAAGTTTAACAATCAGCAGATAAAGATTCTCCAAACACCTGGTGTTAGCACTTCAATCATCCCGGCACCATGGTTGTTATTGTGACAGGATGATTAAAGTGCATTATTTCTATTATTACATTGTAATATAAAATGAAATCATTCAACTCACCATAATGCCGAATCAGTGGGATCCCTGAGCGTGTCACCTGCCACGTCGCCTGCAACCAGCCGTCCGTCCTTGCATCAGGTGCCCCCAGCAGAGTCCGTCCTTGCATCAGGTGTCCCAGCAGAGTCCGTCCTTGCATCGGGTTTCCCAGCAGAGTCCGTCCTTGCATCAGGTGTCCCAGCAGAGTCCGTCCTTGCATCAGGTGCCCCCAGCAGAGTCCGTCCTTGCATCAGGTGCCCCCAGCAGAGTCCATCCTTGCATCAGGTGCCCCCAGCAGAGTCCGTCCTTGCACCAGGTGCCCCCAGCAGAGTCCGTCCTTGCATCAGGTTTCCCCAGCGGAGCCCCCCTTGCATCAGGTTTCCCCAGCGGAGCCCCCCTTACATCAGGTTTCCCCAGCGGAGCCCTCCCTTACAACAGGTTTCCTAGTCGGTTTCCGCTGGCCACGTGGTTACAATAGAACGGGGCGGAGTGGGGTGGGGGTGGTGGGAGCGGGGCGGGGGGGTAGGCAGGGCGGGGCGGAGGGTGGGCGGCAACACAGGAGCTCCGTCTAGACAGAGAGGAGGGGGGCGTCTGACAGAGGAGAGGGGGGCGGCTGACAGAGGAGAGGGGGGGCGGCTGACAGAGAGGAGGGGGGGCGACTGACAGAGAGGAGAGGGGGCGACTGACCGAGAGGAGAGGGGGGGCGGCTGGAGGGGAGGGCGGCTGGAGGGGAGGGCGGCTGACAGAGAGGAGAGGGGGGCGGCTGACAGAGGAGGGGGGAGGCTAACAGAGGAGAGGGGGGCGGCTGGAGGGGGGCGGCTGACAGAGAGGAGAGGGAGGGCAGCTGACAGAGAGGAGAGGGGGGGCGGCTGACAGAGAGGAGAGGGGGGGCGGCTGACAGAGAAGAGGGGGGGCAGCTGGAGGGGGGGGCTGACAGAGAGGAGAGGGGGGGCGGCTGACAGAGAGGAGAGGGGGGGCGGCTGACAGAGAGGAGAGGGGGGGCGGCTGACAGAGAGGAGAGGGGGCGGCTAACAGAGAGGAGAGGGGGGGTGGCTGGAGAGGGGGGGCGGCTGACAGAGAGGAGGGGGGGCAGCTGACAGAGCAGATGAAAGACACACAGCCCTATAGGACACTCCGGGAGCATGCAGGGCTGGCGCGATTACTCAGACACAGTCCAGCCCTGCATCCACATGTGACCCGCTCCTCCAATCACGTCCTCCTCTGTCCCGCACATGCCGCTGCGCTCTGTGTTTGAGCCGAGCTTAGCATGAATGTTCAGCGGTGGGTAACTATGCACCAGTAGTTCTCAACCCTGTCCTCAAGTACCCCCAACAGACCATGTTTGCAGGTTTTCCTTTATCTTGCACAGGTGCTTTAAATCAGAGTCAATGGCTTGGTATTTTGGACAGTTATTTTATCTAAGAGAAATTCCCAAAACATGGCCTGTTGGGGGAACCAACGGTGTACACTACATCCTTATCTCTAAGACATCCTGTTGTGCCATGCACACAAATGGTTTACAAGACACAGGAGTAAGGGAATCTACACTATCTGTGTCTTTCCCTAATGTCATTGTCTCACTTTTGGCTTTATAGTAAACGTTATAGCGTTTACGTATTCAAATTCAGTGGTCTTTTTTTCACTCCAACAAACTTTTATTGGAAAATAAAAGACATGTACAGAGGTAAGGAAAACAGCGGTGGTCTTTTTTTTTTTTTTAACTCACTACAGGAAGTTCCTTCTAGCTGCTTTTGTGTGCTTATAAAACATCTAACTGGGCCTTTCTGGCTACCATTTTTTGCCAAGAGCACAAACTGCCACGCTGCCTGTTGTTGTTTTCCTTTGAGGTACAATGATCAGAACTTGGTCAGTATTCCCGTATAGAGGAGAGGCTGAACCCCCACGATCCATATCTATTTCGTGACTACCCCACAGGGAAAAACTTTCAACTGGCAATGGATGATTGCAGGTGTTTGGGAGTGGAGTCTGAGTCCTCCACAGGCCCTGAGGAAATTCTCAAGTTCCTCTCAAAGCAATAGTTGTTTTCCTGTTCAGGAGCAAAGTCTACCACTGGACACCCCTTCAGGACCCTGACTCAAGCTCCCTTACATGAGCGCAACATGCAACCTATTTAAATGTACTGCCATTATTTCTGCTTTGTCCCAGAAGCCTTCACCACTTATGGAATCTGAGGGATACTAGATGCAAGTGCTTCTTTACCCCTTCCATCCCAAGCCTATGCACATAGCATAAAACCATCATTCCCAGGCTCATAGGCTAAGGCACATACTAAAGGAGATATAGTAATTCTTGTGGAGGCGGGTCAAGATTTTTCACCACCACCAGTTTCCTATAGAATGTAACTTTAACAAAACCAATGAATGTATAGCCAAAAAAAAGTTTTTCCTTTTTCATACACTTTAACATGTTCCTACTGGCCACAGAGTGACTTTATAGCTATACACATATGGCTGGTGTCACTGTTTTGTGCTTGGAGTGTTCTCAAGTCAGACAGCTCATGGTCTCGGTTAACATCAGGAGCTGGTAGGCAAGCTATTGATTATGTGACCTCTATGACATGATTATGTACACATCATGCAATCCTCACTTGTTCCATATTTTTACTGTTGGCAGTTTTGTCTGAATGTGAAAGGTTATGGATGTCCCACTGATGGGTGATATAAATGCAGCGCTAAATAGAGGTGAATGGTGCACATAAATGTGACTACCAGACATATGAAAAAGTGGTATAAAATAGGTGAAAAAATATTATAAACAATTTTTTTCATGAAATAACTATTTAGTCCATAGCCATATAAGTGTCCAACTCAGTGAGTGTTATAAACGTATAAGTGTCCAACAAGGTGGGATGATATGTTTATGGGTGGACAAGAAGTTAATCTTAGATGTCATATAAATCACAGGGATGGTGTCTCAAAACTCTTGGATGCCATGTAAATCACAGGGATGGTGTTCCAATAGTCGATATCCACAAAAAAGTATAGAAGGAGCAAATACCCTTACTGGAATGGGTGGACACGTTTGCCATACGGCTAGGTGTCATACAGGCTTGTGGATCAGCGATCCCAATGGAAGCTCGATGGGAGGACGTATACAGCAGGTTCTCCTGGTTCCTCTGTGGCAATCGTTGGTGAGCTGAGGGAGATGGATGATCCGGAACTCGATGTAGGTGTCTCACCCGCAAAGGTATGATGGAGGAATGCAGCCTTCAATCAGCCAGCATGGGGACCTTCAGTAAAGTGTTCATAATGGTTTCTCATAATTTATTCAGAAAATGACAATGCCTGTCAATAGAAAGCACCCTTTCAAACCTTTCCCGGCAAATCGGCATCACCTCCTCTTTGCTAAAGATAGGTTGTATGTATGTAGGTTGGATGTCCCACTGTAGCTAATAGAACATATTTCACTAGCATAGTGTATACATGACCTTTAATTGAGTATATAATGTAAACAGCTCCTTTTAAGAGGATACATTAAAAGAAGTACAGCCAAAGCTTGTTTGGCTGTACTTCTCCTGTGGGTCACAGGAGTCCAGTTCGTTCAGCACTCCTCTGACCCGTTTTCAGCTGACAGCTGACTGAAGCCCACTGTTGGTTGACATCACAGAGGCGGTCCAGGCTGGGGAAAGATTACAACCATATGTTCGGGATCCACCCGAGTCTGGACCAGCAACTAGCTCAGCCACTAAGTGACTTGCTGAGAGCCTGGGCCAGCTACTCACACCCCGTCCAAAGCCCAGCGTTCCAGTAAGCGTGGGAAGGTGCGGGGGCAGAGTAGACAGCCGGAGACTCGCAGTCACCAGCTCTCTGCACACGGCACTGAGAACTGACCGATCAGTGGTGTTTTGATTGTTTGGTTTTCAGTCTTAGATCCGGCAGGGGGACAGATGCTGAATCGGACTGATATTGCATCCAACTAGATAAGTATGATTACAAAAAAAAAAAAACCCTCCTCCCGGTGAAATCCCCCCTTCTTTTTTTTTTCTTTGTCCCTCATCTTCTCTTTCTGAGCTGCCTTCCTCCTCTTCCTCTACTCCCTCCTTCTCACCTCCTCTCTGCTCTCCTGGATGTAAACTTCTCAGCTCCAACTTACATCAATACGCATTTTGTGTAAGCTAGGCATCTCTGTCGAACCACAATCTCCCTAAGTCAAGATCCATGAATGCCTACAGGCCCATTACACAATCTAACCTATACCCGGTATGAGGACACTCAGACACCTGGTAAACCTCCAGGTGAGTTCAACAGGAGTCACCAATAATCAACCAAGGTTCTCAGAGACTTGAACGGTTCCTAGACCTTACCTAACCATAATCCCCTGCCTGTAATTTACCCGGTCTGCGTGGTGTAGTCATATGTTGCTTTATCTTACTTTGCTGATATTTTCTGTATGTTTTGTTGCACAGGGCTGCGCCCCTACATCTTCTTTGAGATACCACTCTACCATTACCCCCCCTCATCCAGGGGAAAATGTCTTTCAGTTGTATTCTGTTAAGATTTCTTGTTTTCTTTTACATTCAATAAAAATTTGAACAAGAAAAAAAAAAAAAAAAAACACATTCTTCTACATTTGTGTGTTCCTAGTTAAACCTGTTCTATTAAAGTCCATGTATTTATATTTTTTGTGTGCAGGCGTGCAGTGACATTTTCAGAATAAGGCCGGTTTCACACTGCTGTGCGACTGGCTGCAGCGCAGGTGAATTCACAGTTTTCACATGTTTTACCTGTGGTTTTAGCTGCAGTAGATTTTCTATTGATCTGAAGATGCAGCATCCAGGACTTTTGGTGGGCTTTCAGAAAATGCGATAAAAACCCTTTGCTTAATAGGTACACTTGCACTGTGGCCAAACTGCGTTGCCGCAGTGTGACACCGGCCTAAGCCAACTGGGGAACATTTCCTGATAGTAGGTTTTGGTTTTCATTCACCACATTAGCCATTTTATCACATTTCATTTTGTGGTGCTAGTCGTGACAGGAGGCAGATCTGTTAAAAATATACTTCTGCAATAGAAGATTTTGGTAGTTTCCTTTTCTTTTAGTATTGGGGTAGTAACATAACTAGGCCTTCTAACTCTTTTGCGACTGTAAAAGTTAGTCACTGTAGTAATCGATATAATTATTAATATTATATCTGTGTATTAATTTGTCTAGTCCCTATAATTAGTTGGTCTATTAAACTCTGAGCACATGCTATTGTCAATATCACAATAATACCAGGTTAGCTATGAAACCAAACACACGGTGTTGCTAGTAAATCAAGTTACATTTATTTCCCAATAATAATAGGAATGTATTAAAACAGCATAATTAAGAAAACTAACATAAAGATACTACAAGAAATTGCAATATTACAAGGCCTACAATCATAACACAATACAAGATTGATACTTAGCACATCCTCCTCAGCTGGTCCTCAGGTCTTCAAGAGACTGTTTCTTAGCAAACATTTCCTTTTAACAAACATACCTCATCCAGACCCCCCTCCGTTTGCCTGCCCAACTTTGCCTTTGGACGAATCACAATGTCTCTGGGGCGTTCCCTCAACAGGCCATCATATGGTCCGCCCTGTCATCGCAGTCCTCTGGGGGGCAGTGTTGGCCCATGAATTGCCATCGTCCGACCGATGTCAGATTTCACAAACACCTGGGCCCTTGATTTCCTGTATCTCACCTCATCCATCATCCCTGTCAGTTTATCTGCCTTTGAAGCCTGGGTGGATAGTAGTTAATCAGGAAATTCCCATAGACAGATCGGAGCCAGCATTGTCATGCGCAATGGGAGCTCAACAGGCCACATTCCAACCTGGGAGGCCACATCCTGTCCTCCCGGAAGTGTGACACTTTCAGCCTTTTCAAAAACCATGTGAGTTTTCTTCTCTTAGGTATAGTAATGAAATATATGTACAAATACGATATTCATGTTGAATTCCAACAGTCACTAACAGGGATATGAGGTCAGTGGCTGGGGAGGCACTAGGTGTTATTTACTAAAGCTGGAGAGTGCAAAATCTGGTGCAGCTTTGCATAGAAACCAATTAGCTTCCAGGTTTCATTGCCAAAGCTTAATTTAACAAGCTGAAGTTAGAAGCGGATTGGCTACCATGCACAGCTGCATCAGATTCTGAGTGCTCCAGTTTTAGTAAATCTCCCCCCAACTGTCTAGTATCAAAGCCAGATACACACAAGTTACATATTGACAAGTTACGTATTTGATTCTCATTAGCCACCAATAGTCCTGATTTTATTAAAACAACTCCTTATGTTGGTTAAATTAGTAAACTATGAGAACTAATGAAAGTGCCATATATAATTTATATAATAAAAGAATAGAACCTGATCCATTCTGTGATTATATAGCACCTTAATTCGTTCTCATAGTTTACTAATTTAACCAGCATAAGGACTTGTTTTAGAGTCAAATATATTTTTATTGTATTTAACAGAGTAAAAACAACAGTACAAAAATAATGATCTGATGTTCTGTACATTTCAGCAATACAATATTGGATTCTTATCAAATACAAATCTGTATATCCCTTAGTGTGGTATGCGAGCGTACTCACCTATCCATCCAAAGGCACGGAGAACTATAGTGTATTGCATAACAGATCTATAGAGAATGGGGGATTAGACATCTGAGTAACGGTCATTCAAATATAGGGGGAGAAGAAGGGGGGGAAAGAGGGAAGAGAGACATAAAGGAAGTGAAGGGGGAAGAGGGGGATAGGGAAAATGGGGGGAGGGGAGGTTAGGGAGGGTTGAGCAGGCCCCTACACAACAGGTTGGGGAGGTAAGGCTCAAGATAAACTCTGGGTTAGCTATGAGGTGTCAGCATCGCCTTCAGGGAGGCAGAGGTAGAATATTCTATCCAGATAAGCCAGAGGGCTTTAAATTTGTCAAAGGTGTCATTGTCTAAGGCTATCATTTCCTCCATGTGCATGATATCGTTGACCGCTGAGACCCAGACGGATAGAGGTGGGGTGGTAGTGGTCTTCCAGAAAAGTGGAATAAGTTGTCTGGCAGCTGATAAAAAGAAGCGCAGCAAGGTACGTTTTTGGGAGGCTATGGAGCCCGGGAGCATTGATAATAGCGCTATCTCTGGGGATGGTGTCATCGGTCGATCATATAGACTGTTGTATATGGTGAAAAACTGAGACCAGAGGGGCTGTATGGCTGTGCAATCCCACCAAATATGGAGGTAGTTTCCTTCCACAGAACCGCATCTCCAGCAAGATGAAGGTACGGACGGGAAGATTTTATTAAGAGATTGAGGATCTCTGTACCACCTAGATAGGAGTTTAAAATTCTTCTCCTGGGTATAACAGTAGATTGAGGATTTATGAGTGAAATTAAATGACTTGCCAATCTATGATTGAGAGTTCCCTTCCCAGGTCCGTGGCCCACCTCCTGGTGTAAGAGGGGGGTTGATCGTGTATCAATGCATGTTGTCATTTGTAAATGGTGGAAAGCAGGTGTCTGGGTGTTTCTGAAAGGGAGCACAGCTGTTCGTATCCCGGTAAAGATCTGTGAATTTGGGAAGAAGAAAATAAATCCGAGCAGAAGGAAGAAATTCCCAGAGCCGTGAGCCAATTACCCTGGTCCCCAGGCAGAATAGGTGTGACCATAGTCTGGTTCACAAATGAGTTTGCCAATGGCCATGAGGACTGGAGATATGGGCCTATTTTGCTAGCCCTCAGTCCCTGAGGGAAAGCTGGGTGATCGAATAGTGAGGTAAGCGGGGAGGGGTCTGAGGACAGCAACGATACTAGTCCGTGTTTGTACCAGAGATGCAACGTGGCTATTGTCAGTGGGGAGGAGGTGGCAAGAAGGTGTAGTTTCTGTCCATAGCCCCAAAGTAGTGCGCGAAGGTCTGGTGTGGAGAGGTCTTGTTCTACCATAGTGGAGGCTTTAGCGAAGCGCCGGGGAAACCACTCCAGTATCCTAGATAGTATTGTTGCTCTATGATAGAGTTCGAAATCTGGGAGGCCCACTCCACCTTGCGTTTTGGGGTATGTTAGTAGCGTGTGGTAGATACGAGATATTCCCTGGTGCCAGATGAAGCGTATGGTCATAGATCGTAGGGATTTAAAGAAGTGTTTGGGGACAGAAATGGGCACAGTCTGAAACACATAAAGTAACTTGGGGAGGGTATCCATTTTAATAGTATTAATACATCCAAACCAGGGTAATGGCGTTAGGTTCCAAGTGTCCAGTTCCCTCCTAAGTTGAGTAAGCAAAGGGAGGTAGCTGAGGGTATAGAGATTCAAGAGATTGGACAGGATCGTTATCCCTAGGTAAGAAATGCCCCTGGAGCCCCATTGAAAGGAGAAGTTAGTCTTCAATTGGGCAAGTGTAGGAGATGGTAAGGAGATATTAAGGGCTTCGGTCTTGGACATATTGAGTTTGAAATTACTGTATTCCTCAAATCTATGAAATTCGTGCATCAGGGATGGGAGGGATGTGTGTGGCTGTTGAATATACATTAATAAATCGTCTGCATAGAGTGAAAGTTTATGGTCGGTGGATGGTGTCTGATTTCCTTTTAGACTTTCGTTCTGTCTAATAGCACGTGCTAGATGTTCTATCAACAGAACGAAAAGTAGGAGGGAGAGAGGGCATCCCTGGCGGGTTCCATTAGAAATAGGAAACTGAGTACATAAGGAGCCATTGACTAAGACGGAAGCTGAGGGGTGGGAGTATAATGCCATGACCTTAGATATGAAGGCAGGGCCTAGTCCTATCTGTTCTAGGGAAAGGCGTAAAAACTGCCAATTGACCCGGTCAAATGCCTTTTCTGCGTCAAAGGACAAAAGGCACGCCTTCAGGTTATGTCGCTGAATGTAAAAGATAAGGTGTATGGTTTTAGTGATTTTTGTGAATAAGTGTGGGACGTAAAGGGGAAAGGCGGGTCGCTAAAACTTTTGCGAAAAGCTTAATATCCAGGTTAAGCAGGGAAATCGGCCGGTAACTGCTGCACTGAGAGGGATCTTTGCCCGGTTTGGGTATGACGGAAATAGTGGCGGATAGGAGGTCTGTGGAGGGGAGATGAGAGTCAATGTGATTAAATGCTGCAACTAAAAGTGGGGTAAGGGATTGAGCAAATGATTTATAGAACCTAGGAGAGAACCCGTCTGGGCCAGGGCATTTACCAGATTTCAGTCCCTTGATAGCAGATAGGAATTCAGATCCTGTTAGGGGGTTATCTAGGTTCGTAGACTCAGTGGGATCTATTTGTGGTAGAGCAGTTTCCAAAATATATTCTCGCATACTGGATAGGTGTGATTCTCCTTCAGGCGTCTGTCTGGTCTGTGTGGGTAAGTTATATAGTTGGGAGTAGTAATGTTGGAAGGCACTTGCTATGCCCTGGGGATTACTAATCTTCTTTTGGTAGGGAGTACAGATGTGTGGAATGGGTCGATGTGGGGGGCGAGGGTGAAAAACCCTTGCAAGATGTCGTCCGCATTTATTAGCAGCGATATAGTGTCAGTTACGTCCTTTGTCCCTGGCTATGAGGGAGTGGGCATCTAATATGCGGAGTAGTTCCCTACGGGCATTCGAAAAAGATCCACATACACTGTGGGATCTGGGTTTTGTTTGTGTGACTGTTCAAGTGTGTGTATAGTGGTCAATAATTGTGAGATGTCAGCGGTCCTGGCTTTCTTTAGGCGAGATCCGTGTTGAATAAACGTTCCTCGAATTACGCATTTTAAAGCTTCCCATTTAGTGAGGGGATTGGTGTCGTCATTTTGGTGGTCCTGGAGAAAGTCACGAATTGTCTGCTCAATAGCTGCAGCGCATGGGGTGTCTTTCAGTAGGTTGTCATTTAAGCGCCAGGAAAATGATTTACGAGATTTGGGGGGGTAGGCTAGGCTTAAATGTGCAGGGGCATGGTCAGACCACAGTATGTTACAGAGGGATGACTTAATTGGAACGTCTAATAGAGACTGGGAGATTAAAAAATAATCAATGCGGTTATAGGAGGAATGGGCAACGGAATAACAGCTGTAGTCCCTCTCAAATGGATGTTGCACCCGCCAAACATCAACAAGTTGGGTAGAGTGCAAGAGTGATTTTATGAGTGTAAGACGGATGACTTACCGGAGGAGGTGTCCACGGCCGGAGAGAGGGTCACATTAAGATCTCCACCTAGAATGAAACAGGGACCACCAAAAGAAAGTAATTTGTCAAGGATCATGGATAAGAAGCCCCCCTGGTCTTGGTTCGGTCCATACACGTTAGCCACTGTGAAAATAGAAGAGTTAAATTTCAATTTGAGAAAGAGAAAACATCCTGAGGGGTCAGTAAAAGAGTCTAGGACTTCCGGGTGAAATGATTTGTGGAAAGCTATTGACACTCCTTTGGACTTTGCGTGAGGATTTGTACTATGAAACCATTGTTGGTAGTAGGGATTTTTAAAGGTCGGAACTGCTGAACTTTTAAAATGTGTTTCCTGCAAAAGCAAGATTTGGGTTTTAGCTTTGTGAAAATGATACAGGATTTGGCTTCTCTTTTCCAGCGTATTAAAACCCCTACAGTTATAAAAGGATAAAGCTATATGATCAAGGGGTTGCATGATGGAAGAGAATAGGGGGGACATGAATTACTTTTAGAACGGCCGACAACCATCCATCTGTATCTAGGGGACTGCTCAACCTGGGGAAGAAGAAAGGGGGTAGGGAAACAAGCAAAGGGGAATAGTAAAGCAAAGTAAGAAATAAGATATAGAAGAGACGGGAGAGGGTGGGAAGAGTCCTCCTCCGGGCTGTGGAGCCAAACATCAAGAGAATGGAGGGGAACAAAATCCACCTCAGCAAATAACGGAGGAGAAAAAATATCTGGCCACTAGGTGGCGACATTAAACCAACAGCAAAAAAACTTGGTAGCACTAAAGTGCATAACAAACTAAGCATGGTATAGTGCACGTACATGTACTATCGGTCCTAAGTGGGGGTAAACGTGGTAAGCACACAGGGTGCCTCCCGGTCCCGGGGTCCACGAAGCAAAACAATAGACAAAACTAAAGGCAGCGGTCACACGTGGTTAAGCTGGTGTCGTTATCAATACTTGTAGGAGAACAAGTGTTCCTCCACACTGTCACCAGACATGTCGGAGAGGAGTCAAAAGAGCTCCATGGGCAGGAGAAGTGTATTGCGGCATGGTGAGGAGAGGGGGGCGGAAGAACTATCCGTCCTGTGAGGGTGATCTAGGCTGAGTCCAGTGTGGAGGAAGAACCATACACGTCAAAATACATATCTAGGTATATAGAAAAAAAAGAAAACATTCCTCCTCCACCCACTCACCCCCTCCCCCCACCCCACCAAAGAGGGAGGAACAAAATATATATAAAAATTAAAAAAAAATAGAAAGTCAGTGTAAAATCGCTCAGAAAGAAAGGAGGGGGGTGAACGGCAGGACAAGCTTGCCCTGTGCAGCAATGAACGTCAAAATCAGCGTGTGGCCTTCGAGGGCGTTCAGTAAAACAGAGCTGAAAAACAAACGCTCTGTATTGGAGCTAAAAAAACAAAAAAGCAAACTGAGCTCCATGGGAAAAGTGTTCAAGACTTGAGGCCTCTTGGGGAGTCAGTCATCTGGTGGCTTCTGAGAGGTAGACCTGGGGCGTTTCTGCTTGCCGGATCTTTGCCACTGAGAGTTGTATGGGAGGCCAGGCGTAGTAATCGAGATAGGCCAATCTGGTATGGAAACCTGTGGTAGTTCCAGGGTGCTTAGGAATCGTGATAGGTCTCCTAGGGTGCGGAAGAGAGCTGTCTTGCCTTCGTGATGTACCCTGAGTTGGAATGGGAACCTCCATTGATATCTAATGTGTCTCTCCTGTAGAAGCGATGTAAGTGGTTTAAGGGAGCTTCTCATGGCCAAGGTTTGGCGGGAGAGGTCCGGGAGCAGCATCACAGGAGTGTCATTCAGTCTGATGGAATCTTGCGTACTGGCGGCTCGCATGATGTCTTCTTTAATTTTATAAAAATGGACCCTGCACAAGGTGTCACGGATGAAAGAAGAGTCAGGATTCCTCGGGCCCGAGGTCCTATGTACTCTGTCCAGCTCTATATGAGTGTCCTTTGGTTGCTGGAGTAATTGATTAAAGATGACAGTGACTGCATTAGCGAGGTCTTTATGTTCCATAGTTTCAGGAATACCACGGATCCTTATATTGTTCCATCTGTTACGGTTCTCAATTTCGTCCTGGTACATGAGTTGCTGCAACAGGATAGTGTGTGAGTTTAAGGTTTCCTCATGGGACTGCAGAGTATTGCACATACCCTCAGTGGTGCTTTCTATGTCCTCCATGCGGATCCCTGTATCTCTCTTAAGCTGTTATTTCTTGTCTGTATATCTGGGAGATATGTGGGAGACATAGTGTTCAAAGTCATTTTTAGTGGGTAGGGATCACATCTGCGATTCCATGTCCCATTCGTCCCCAGAGCATAAGGAGGCTTGTGAGTGGCTGTGGGGGTTGTGTAGGGATGGTTCTAGGTCAGCAAAGGAGGCTGAGCGGCCCCTGGATCGTACCTGTGAAACTTCTGCAGGTTCAGATCTGGCTGGAGACGGAGGCGCCGGCGCCATCTTGGATTTTGGCTGAGGCATGCAGGCCACAGAAGACCAGGTTAGGAATCTTCCTAAATCCCCCTGGGATCGATGGCTGGCGGGCTTGGGTTGTTCCCTGGGCTTCCCTTTGCCCATCGGAGCGATTTGGGAGAGACGTAGACCGCGATGCTGGTATTTGTGCCTCATGGAGACCGTCCGGACCAGGAGCTGCTGTGAAACACGTCCTACGGCTCCATGCGCTAGGCCACGCCCCCTAAGGACTTGTTTTAGCATATGTAAACGGCGTTCAAACCACATATGTGAGGTATCGCTGTGGACGTTGGAGCGTGAGCAATAATTCTAGCACTAAACCTCCTCTGTAACTCTAAACATGTAATCTATATAATGCTTGGGGGTTCTGAGTACTTTTCTAGCAAAAGATGATTTTTACATGTAGGAGAGAAGTGTCAGAATTATCCTGGGTGGCAAGTGTTAATTACAATAAGTAATATACAAATAATTATTATTTCCTTTCAATGATTTTTATTCAGTTTTATTGACAGTACAGATTAAGACCTTGGCATTATTGCAATACAGTGTACAGTTTTTATAGTCCGTCTAACATATAGTAAAGGTATGGACAATTAACCTCTTACTATCTCGAGGTCATTTAATAATGGCTCTATTATCAACGTTGCCTTAACTGGGTTGTCTACGTTGATTATAGCAGACTATACGGTGGATCCTCCACCTTGCTCATTAGACCATACTCTGTATCCCTACATTAATTTCTCATGATGGGGCCTAGTGCGTCCTCCACTTCAGGAGACACTCGCCTTCCTACTAACTTCGGGGAGGCCATCCCCCATATCATGGAGAGGCGCAACTCGGACCCCTTTATACCAGGGTCTCAGAGAAGAGAAAAGGACAGAGTGAAGAGAGGAAGGGAAATCAGCGGGACTAGGCAGCAAGATTGAGGAGGAGGACAGGGGGAGAGGGGGCGGGGGGGTGAGAGGACTCCACGCTCCTAATTATGGCGCTCAGGAAGGATCTTGGTTAGTGATTGTCCTGGGATCATTGGTTAAGTATCTGATCCAGGGATCCCATACTTTATTAAACAACTTCATTTTATCTTGCATAATTGCAGTTAATCTTTCGATTAGCATAAGCCAAGACAGTTTGTGTTGGTCGAATGGTAGAGCTGCTGACTTCCAGTTCCTGGCTATCGTAATTTTGGCTGCTGTGAATATAAATGTTAGGAGCCGTCTATGGGCTTTGGAAGCTTCTGCGGATTTGGTCAGGTTGATCTGGGTAAGGGTGTACACAAAGTTGTAGACCCTAATGCAAAACCTCTGTACCTTGAGGCATAGCCACCAGATATGGTATGCGGTTCCCACCTGGCCACAGCCCCGAAAGCACTCCGGAGTAGCGCCGGGCACAAATGTGGCCAATCTAGCCGGTACCATATACCACCTTAATAAAACTTTATAGTTCACTTCAATAATTGAGGCGTTGATAAGTGCCACTCCTCAGTCCAGAGTTTCCTGTAGATCATGTTCCCATTGTGTGATGTACCTGTGAAAAATGTGTATATTCCCTTGTGGAAGGATTTGTCTCCCGCCAGGCGTCGATCAGGTCATACAATGTAGTAAGCTTGCTTTTTTATTGCTGTCACTGGGTGGACATTTGAGTAGCGTTTTAGTGGGGTCAGATTTGTCCATTATCCGATCTAGCGGAATATTACTATTCCTACCCATGATTACCTGCCCGTGTACTTTGGGCATCAAGATTTCTAGCATCTTACCAAAGAACTCTACCTGTCCAGTGTTAGGGGCATAATATGATATAAATGAGACCAGTTGATCATGGAGTCGTCCAACCATCATGATATATCGGCCATTTTTGTCCTTGACTATGGTAATGGGTGTGAAGGGCGTTCTCTTAGAGAAGCAGACTGCCACTCCCCCTTTTTTTCCGGTCCCGAGGCTAGGTAAAATTGTGGATATTTGGTGTTCAGGTATCTAAGAGCCGAGATTTTCGAAAAATGCGTTTCCTGTAATAGGAGTACATCAGCTTTCTGTGTGTGGTAAAATTGGAAAGCTTTGGTTCTTTTGGTTGGGGAATTAAAACCGTGTACATTGTGGGTTGCTATGGAATAATTAGTGGAATATACCTTAGCCATCGTGGTAGGGCAGAGCACTCTTACCTCGCAACATGTAGTCAGATGGTGAAGCCTCTGAGTCAATTGGTATCATCTCTTACATCAGCCACGACTGAGTCGTGTGATCGGAGCATGGAGTCAGGAACAGGGGTGGGGGGAGGAAAGGGGGAAGACGAGGAAGAAAAAAGAGAAAGTAAATAAATGAAAGTCAAACTTTTGGCCTTAGGCCCATGGTAACTTTCGTTAGATTTCGTTAGTTCGGGTAAAAACCCCGACCGTAAGCAATGTCCGGGCACTGATGCGCGAGGTTCTCTTCATCCGCAGACGGAGGTAGTCTCGCTAGTGGGGGCATGTATGTCCACCCTGACCCAAAAGTCGTAAAAAACAAAAACAAAGAACAAAGAAGAAAAAATAAACAGATGTATGAACAGGAACTACGCTTTAACTAGTTAAACCTTGTGTAACAACACATTTTTAGAACATATCTCCTGTTCCCATGGCCCAGAGGTCCCGAGCAGGTCAGTACCACCATCTGGTGTGCTCCGGGACTGTGGGCCCAGTGGGGGGGCCCTATGACCGTCCCCCCAGGAGACAGGCACCATACATTACTGCAGTACAGCAGTACAGACACTTAAGTGTAGTAAGTAATTAATAAATCAAACATAATGTTAAACTTAATGTTAAACTGTGCGGCTAATGTGCAACAGGGACAACTGCGATGAATCGACTGTCAGAGACAGGTATCCTCCAGTCCAGCTGGGGGGAAACTTTGTCAACCCCTTATGAGGGGAGAGTAGAGTTCAGCTGGATTCAGGTGATTGGGGAGGACCGCCTGGCCGATGATGTTTTACGATCTTGCCACAATGGGGAGAGAGGGCGATTCGCTTGGCGGGAGGGGGAGGCAGTGTGAGAGTCCCATGTAATGATCCCCAATTCTACCAGTAAATCTTCGCCGTCCTGGAACGTAGAAAAGGAGTGGGATCTGCTCTTGTATGAAAATGACAATTTGAATGGGAATGCCCATCTGTACTTTATTTGTCTGTTCATGAGCTGTTGCAGTAAGGGCTTCATATTCCTCTGTTTTTGCACTGTGGAAGGGGCTAAGTCTGTGAAAAACCGGATAGGTGCTCCAAGAAGGGATACATCTGGTCTACTGCGGGCGGCTGACATCAGCTTCTCTTTTATGCGGTAATAGTGCAGTTTTACTATTATATCGCGTGGTAGGCCATCCGACCTAAGGGCTGTGAGTGCAAAATGTATTCTATCGATCTCCATTTGGTGTGCTCCTTCTAAATCAGTGTGAACTTCAGGAAGTCCCCTTATGCGCACATTGTATCTGCGGGACCAATTTTCCAAATCCTCGATTTTGGTATATGCCTCATCCAATCTGTCCTGAAGACCGTTATATATTGTTGTTAAGGTAATTTACTATACTTTCAAAAACTGTACTCAAGCAGGTGGCTTAATGGATAAATTACTGAAGTTTGAAGTTTATAACTTCAAACCGGTAATTTCACAGTAAATAGATAAATAATTATGTTATAACATATAGCATAATATGTTATTTAGCTTGATTAAAGTACCTTTTCAGCAGCAGCAGGTTCTCCCTTTTAACTGTGTGAGAAAAACATGGGATTATGAGTAAACCTTGTACCCATAAACCCGTGTTTTTTCCTTATAGTTAGGACTGGACTGGAAGGGAGAATGTGTCTTTTAGACACATGCCCCCTTCTATGACACTGCGGTGAGAGGAGAGCCTCCACTACAGCATTTTTATTGGACAGCTTGGACCAATGGTGCTTTACCATTAGTCCAAGGCTCCAAGCTGTCCATTGAGCTCAGTGCCTCTGACAATAAGTCAGATGCACCGTGAGCTCATCCTCTCAGTCTGCTGCAAACAGCATGCGCCAGCTGGTATTTAAACTGGCCGTGCCATTTGTAGCTTCTGACAGGCTGCGCAAGGAGCCCCGTATCTACGGAACCATAGGTGCTAGGAGCCCCAAATTTTTATGAGTGGTGGGGCAGGACTTCTGCTACCTACCTCCTAAATGGATCTCTGTGACCCCAGGTCGCCGACCAACAACCCTCGAAGCTTGAGCATTTTTTTTGTCCCCTGACTGCACGTCCCTGGACACAATTGTAAAAACTTTTTGTATACAAAACCAGATAGATTGGATATTGTTACTGGAGCATACATTTCTAGTAAGACTCAGAAATCGGGATATAAACTACATACACACTGGTACAAAAAAAACAGGCTTGCTTCACAAGATATACCCTCAGAGTTCCCCATGCTGTTGGCAATGCCAATCCCAGATAGGTACCCTTCTTTATGTATTTTGGGATTGCTCGATTTCTATCTTCCTAAACCTAACTGGAACTTGTTACAGAGTATGTGTTTCAAACTAACTGATGTCCCTTTTAATTTTGACCCCCTCTCGTTTTTGCTCCACATTAATCACCTTTCCATTAAGAGATATAAAAACTCCATGCTAATTCATCTTCTAAATGCTATAAGAACCTGCATACTAACCCCCCCCCCCCCATTCCCCAACTATGTCACAATGGTTTGCCCGTATCAAAAAAATAAGGCAAATGGAAGACCTCCCTCCAGTGGCCACCCTCCACCATCAAGAGTACAATTTCGGGAAAACCTTGCCCCTACGGTGAGGGAAAAAAGTATTTGATCCCCTGATGATTTTGTATGTTTTCCCACTGACAAAGAAATGATCAGTCTATAATTTTACTGGTATATTTATTTTAATAGCGAAAGACAGAATAACAACAAAATATCCAGAAAAACAAATTTCAAAAAAGTTATAAATTGATTTGCATTTTAATGAGTGAAATAAGTATTTGATCCTCTATCAATCCACAAGATTTCTGGCTCCCAGGTGTCTTCTATACATGTAACAAGCTGAGATTAGGAGCACTCCCTTAAAGGGAGTGCTCCTAATCTCAGCTTGTTGCCTGTATAAAAGACACCTGTCCACAGAAGCAATCGGATTCCAATCTCTCCACCATAGCCAAGACCAAAGAGCTCTCCAAGGATATCAGGGACAAGATTGTAGACCTATACAAGTCTGAAATGGGCTACAAGACCATCGCCAAGCAGCTTGGTGAGAGGGTGACAACAGTTGGTGCGATTATTCGCAAATGGAAGAAACACAAAATAGCTATCTCCCTCGGTCTGGGGCTCCATGTAGGATCTCACCAGAACTACACAAGAGAATCTGGTCAATGATCTCAAAGCAGCTGGGACTATAGTCAGGAAGAAAACAATTGGTAATACTCTACGCCGTTAAGGCCTGAAATCCTGCAGAGCCTGCAAGGTCGCCCTACTCAAAAAACACAACGTGTACAGGCCTGACTGAAATTTGCTAATGAACATCTGAATGATTCAGAGGAGAACTGGGTGAAAGTGTTGTGGTCAGATGAGACCAAAATCGAACTCTTTGACATCAACTCAACTCGCCACGTTTGGAGGTGAAGGAATGCTGCCTATGACCCCAAGAACACCATCCCCACCGTCAAACATGGAGGTGGAAACATTATGCTTTGGTGGTGTTTTTATGCTAAGTGGACAGGACAACTTCACTGCATCAAAAGGGATGATGGACGGGGCCATGTACCGTCACATCTTGGGTGAGAACCTCCTTCCCATGAGTTGTAGATGGGTATTCTAGCATGACAATGACCCAAAACACACAGCCAAAACAACAAAGGAGTGGCTCAAGTAGAAGCACATTAAGGTCCTGGAGTGGCCTAGCCAGTCTCCAGACCTTAATCCCATCGAAAATATGTGGAGGGAGCTGAAGGCTCGAGTTGCCAAACGTCAGCCTCGAAACCTTAATGACTTGGAGATGACCTGCGAAGAAGAGTGGGACAAAATCTCTCCTGACATGTGTGCAAACCTGGTGGCCAACTACAAGAATTGTCTGACCTCTGTGATTGCCAACAAGGGTTTTACCACCAAGTACTGTCATGTTTTGCAAAGGGTTGAAATACTTATTTCACTCATTAAGATGCAAATCAATTTATAACTTTTTTTGAAATGTGTTTTTCTGGATTTTTTTGTTCTGTCTCTCACTGTTAAAATAAACCCAACATTAAAATTATAGACTGATCACTTCTTTGTCAGTGGGCAAATGTACAAAATCAGCAGGGGATCAAATACTTTTTTACCTCACTTTATATACGGTTCCCTCCTTATGTCATGACCTAATTGTGACTTTTCTGCCACCCTTATCAGTTCTTTATATCCTCCACTAATCCCCACTGCCACCCATCCTTTGTAAGCTTCTGTTAGGGAAATAATTCACCGTCTCAGACCGTCCTCGGGCATCAAGGTAATATTTATTGCATATGCAAGAGAAATGAATTACATGTTCATGCAGCCATCATCATTTCTAAGGAAAATACTGTGGTACATGTCTTTTTTATAAGCCCTGGACACCCCCCTTTCCTGTCTTAAAACATGCCCAGTCTCATGTATTTTCAACTTTATTCTGGACGTAACAGGAAAGGTGGAAGTGTCTGTTACAGACTGTTATCTTCATCTAACAATGGTTACAGGATACTGACTTGAAAACTCCCCAAGTCAACACAAAAATACAGGATATATGCAAAACTGCACATCTAAGCATATTATATTGCTGAGTATATATATATTGCTAACTCCATATTATCTATAGTTTATTTCTAGGCCATGATAAACAAAATGGCGTCTTTCATAACTGACATTTAAAGTATAATTTCTCTAACATCTCCCCCCTTTTATACTCATAATGTCAATACTTCAAATATCCAGGTTATTTTATTTTACCAGGTATTATCATTTAGACAGATGAGTCCTTAGCGAGAGTTGTAAATTCATCATCAGGTTCCGAGTATAGTTCCGTGTTGCTCTGGAGGAGCATAGTTTTTGTTAAAGATGTGTCAATCAGTCTTTGAAGAATACGGTTCTGCCACGCTGTCAAAGAGGTGGCGTCCAATTGTGCTGCTATGCCTTTGATAGCATCTCTGGTGTAATTCACAAACCTCTGCTGGTTGTAGTAGATGTAGTTTATCCAGTCGACGTTCTTGTTGGGCTGGACCCATATGAAGAGTGAGGTGAGTCCTGCTGTTATTTGATTCTGCGCTTTAAATTCATCTGGAACTCCTCGTGGAACACCTATTTCGTCTATATTTTCTCTAACAGCTTCCCCCTGACTCCCCATACTGCATCTCCCCACCCCCAATTCCTTTTCTATAGCCCTCTTTCTTCTTCCCTCTGCTCAGCCACATGGTACCATCTCATTACTGTTCTTTTCCTTCTTCAAAATCCCCTGATTTTCTTTCCTTTATTAAAAATTTTCAGAGCAGAGTTTTTTCAATTCAATCTTTCCGGGTTATTGCACAAGATATAATTTTACTTAACAGTCATATAACCCCAACTGAGGTGTTAATTTATGCCATGGTTACTTCTGTTATAATTTCTATCGGATTCTAACCTTGTACCTGGATTTATCTGTAACTTGTGGTATGTTGCTTTTTATCGCCTTTTTACAATGTATTTCTGCCTCTGGGAATGTTTACCATAAAACCTAGAATAAAAAAATTTAAAAAAATTTGTATGAATGTAATTTTTTTTTTTAGGAGAGCAAATCGTTAGTGCATCTATGGTCAAAAAATATTACATTCAGATATGATAGAGCAGTTTCGTTTGTAGCTTTCATTTATTTTATTTTCTCCAAAACTCTGCTCACATATGAAAAAATAGTTGACATTAAAGTGATACTAAATGCACTGTTTAATTGACATTGCCCCTTCTATTTCTGTATGTGACTGATGGCACTGTAACTTTAATTAAACAAAATCTAAGTACCTTTTTCCTAATTGAAACACAGCTGTCACATGACCCAGGTCTTTCCCAGCCTGTCTGCAGGGAAACGTGAGCAGGAGAAATGTCTAGTCCTATGCTGCTGGTCAAGTGTTCAAAATAAAATTAAAAATACAGCCTTTGGAATACAGAGTAAAATAACATATTGTGGGCAGATTTCTGCCAGTCATGGGCTGTGTCACACCCCTCCAGCCTGTGTCCTAAAATAAGAGGGAGGTGAAGCCTCCATTAATCTACGTTTAATATCCCCACCCCATTGTGTTTAGCTGGTGTATACGCCTACATGCCTGACTCTATAGTCACATGTGCTGCTCAGATGTGATGGGGAGGAAATGCTCAGCATAGAAATTCACTGAAAAGTGAGCATGTGCAGAGCTGCTACCATAGCTGCAAACTCCTTAGCTGAATTGGAGACATGAACAGAAGGCGGAGATAGAGAACAGCAGGATCAACAATTTATTTAGCAGAATAGAGAAAACGAATCTCAAAGTGCCCAAGTGAGTATGAACAGCATGTAGTACAGTGTTTTTTGATAGTTTTTTATGAAGTCGTTTTGGAAAATTTGGTTCATTGTTTGAAAGCAATATGCAGGGTAACTTTGCTGGCATGTTTCTGATGCTGTCATATTGCAATGATTTGAGTCGCTGAGTCGCTTATTTACTGATTTACTAATGGCAGATAGACTGTTAGCCTCACAAGGGTGCACTATGCAAGGGAATTTTCTCCAGAGCTTGGTGAATGAAGTGAAGCTTTGCTTACTTCCATCATCCTAATGTGCAAGCAGAAAAAAATTATTTTATTTTTTTGTTTAGTTCCCTTGCACGATTGGGTATTCTTTGCAAAAAAGTGACATTTTCAGTAAGCTCTGGGGAGAAGTCCCTTGCAGAGAATAGCCTATTTTTCTTTAGTAAATCAACACCCTGAGTCTATACATTTAAAGTCAGAGTGTAGTCCAAATTCAAGATTGCCTTGCTTGTTCCATGACAGTGTGGTCCAGAAGCATTGAAGATATAGAATCAGCATTTGGCTAGACAGTGGATATTTTGGATGGAAAGGTTAGCAATGGTAGCCTACATATTCTGGCTCTATTGATGAATGTTCTCCTTGCTTTTTCATGTAAGCTGTAATGAAATATCACCTGGCATAAAGTATGTTTTACAGAAGTTTGCTGTAGGTTTTGATCATTTTTTTTCTTGGATGACGAGAGCCCTTTGTGTATGGCCAGATGAACATATAACTTCAGTGCAAGCATTTAACAGTTTACAGTTAAACATTCTCATCAAGCAGGAGCCAGCCTGCAAGCTGCAATTTTGTTAGCAGCTGCCAAGCTTCCCATGATTTCTGTGATCACATAAAAACCGTGAGAGCTATGCTTTGGACTGTGAGAGAAACACTGCAGCTTGTAATGATGGGGATGATGAACTGCTATTACCTAGTGTAGAAAGCACCTAAAATGTTCAGCTGTTGCAGCAAATATGTATGGCAGGACTGTAAATTGGATGTTTTTATTTCTAAGCATGTCTGGCTAGAAAAGAACACTTCAAAAGAATAATCGTTCCTGAATTAGGATTGTGAGGAATGTTTTGATGCTTTGAAAGTGAACAGATGAAAGATTGTGCCCGAGGATGCAAGTTTGGACTGTGCCTCATAAAAAATAATAAAGACCAATTCCCTCCCACCTTTAAAGGTCTCTAAGGGATGGTAAAGTGCAAATAAAACCAAATTATTACTAATGCGATTATGGTGATATCGAAATGACAAGCACTGGAACTGCCACAGTGTGGAAAATCTGCACGTTTTCCTTAAGGTTTTATATTTACCAATGAAGTGTTTATTTAATAGCAAACTGAAAATAGCAGTAATACTATATGCCTCCATCTTTGATAGCTGTCAGATTTCATTTATATCATTCTAGAATAAACAGAAAAATCTTAAAAGCTGATTGCTAACCGTGTTACAGTACGCACATTTTGTGTATTGTATTTGGTAATGTACATTCCTAAATTTCAAATAGTGCCAAAAGGTTTGCTCAGAAGCTACCTAGCACCACATTCCATCTGAACAAATAGTAGATCTATAAAAGCAGCAAAAAGGTGCGGGTGGACTTTATTGGTGTATTGCCCCTCACAAATAACAAACATGTATTGAATAAAAGGCAACGTTTTATTAATGTTAATTTAAACTAAGGTGATTGTAATCATATTAGTGCAATTGTGACAGAAAAAATAGAGTACTGTCCGTGATACTTTTTTTATTTGCAATATCACGGACAGTACTCAGTTTTCTCAATTTAAACTAACAAATCAGGTTTCTCAATTTAAACCAACAAATTAGTGCTAAAATATGGAACAAAACAAAAGGATTTAAAAAGCATCTGCCTATAATTAAAGTGATTAGTCCCCTGTTAGTGGCCCCATCCACACCATATACAGTATCTCACAAAAGTGAGTACACCCCTCACACTTTTGTAAATATTTTATTCTTTTCATGTGACAACACTGAAGAAATGACACTCTACTACAATGTAAAGTAGTGAGTGTACAGCTTAAATAAAAGTGTAAATTTACTGTTCCCTCAAAATTACTCAATACACAGTCATTAATGTCTAAAATGCTGGCAACAGAAGTAAGTACACCCCTAAGTGAAAATGTCCAAATTGGGCCCAAAGTGTCAATTTTGTGTGGCCACCATTATTTTATTTTCCAGCACTGCCTTAACCCTCCTGGGCATGGAGTTCACCAGAGCTTCACAGGTTGCCACTGGAGTCCTCTTCCACTCCTCCATGATGACATCACGGAGCTGGTGGATGTTAGAGACCTTGCACTCCTCCACCTTCCATTTGAGGATGCCCCACAGATGCGCAATAGGGTTTAGGTTTGGAGACATGCTTGACCAGTCCCTCACCTTTACCCTCAGCTTGTATAGCACGGCAGTGGTCGTCTTGGAGGTGTGTTTGGGGTCGTTATCATGTTGGAATACTGCCCTGGGGCCCAGTCTCTGAAGGGAGGGGGATCATGCTTTGCTTTAGTAGGTCACAGTACATGTTGGCATTCATGGTTCCCCCAATGAACTGTAGCTCCCCAGTGACGGCAGCACTCATGCAGCTCCAGATCATGACACTTCCACCACCATGCTTGACTGTAGGCAAGACACACTTGTCTTTGTACTCCTCATCTGGTTGCCGCCACACACGCTTGACACCCTCTGAACCAAATGAGTTTATCTTGATCTCATCAGACCACAGGACATGGTTCCAGTAATCCATGTCCCTAGTCTGCTTGTCTTCATTAAACTGTTTGTGAGCTTTCTTGTGCATCATCTTTAGAAGAGACTCCCTTCTGGGACGACAGCCATGCAGACCAATTTGATGCAGTGTGCAGCGTATGGTCTGAGCACTAACAGGCTGACCCCCACCCCTTCAAGCTCTGCAGCAATGTTGGCAGCAATCATATGTCTATTTCCCAAAGACAACTTCTGGATATGACGCTGAGCATGTGCGAGGCCTGTTCTGAGTGGAACCTGTTCTGTATGGTCTTGGCCACTGTGCTGCAGCTCAGTTTCAGGGTCTTGGCAATCTTCTTATAGCCTAGGCCATCTTTATGTAGCGCAACAATTCTTTTTTTCAGATCCTCAGAGTTCTTTGCCATGAGGTGCCATGTTACATAGACTGAAAAAAGACACAAGTCCATCTAGTTCAACCAAATAAAAAATATCATACAATCCCATATACCCAATCCAATACCCACAGTTGATCCAGAGGAAGGCGAAAAACCCCAGCAAAGCATGAGGCAATTTGCTACAACAGGGGAAAAAATTCCTTTCTGATCCCCCGAGAGGCAACTGGATTTTTCCTGGATCAACTTTACCTTTAAATGTTAGTACCCAATTATATTATGTACATTTAGGAAAGAATCCAGGCCTTTCTTAAAGCAATCTACTGAGCTGGCCAGAACCACCTCTGGAGGGAGTCTATTCCACATTTTCACAGCTCTTACTGTGTAGAATACTTTCCGTATTTTGAGATAAAATCTCTTTTCCTCTAGGCGTAAAGAGTGCCCTCTTGTCCTCTGTGTTAACCGCAAAGTTATAACTCAACACCAAGTTCACTATATGGACCCCTTATATTTTTGTACATGTTGATCATATACCCCTTAATCTTCTCTTCTCAAGTGGGAAAAAAATTCAGTTCCTCTAATCTTTCCTCATAGCTGAGTTCCTCCATGCCTCTTATCAGTTTGGTTGACCTTCTTAGCACTCAGTTCCCCGGTATCCTTTTTGTGAACTGGTGTCCAAAACTGAACTGCATATTCCAGATGAGGTCTTACTAATGATTTGTACAGGGGCAAAATGATATCTCTTTCTTTGGAGTCCAAACCTCTCTTAATACAAGAAAGGACTTGCTTTGCAAACCGCAGCTTGGCATTGCATGCTATTATTGAGCTTATGAGCTACCAAAAACCCCAGATCCTTTTCCACTACGGATCCCCCCAGTTGTACTCCCCCTAGTATGTATGATGCATGCATATTCTTGGCCCCCAAGTGCATTACTTGACATTTATCAACATTAAACCTCATCTGACACATAGTTGCCCAATTAGAAAGTGCATTGAGGTTGGCATGTAAATTGGAGACATCCTGTAAGGAAGTTATTCCACTGCATAGCTTGATGTCATCTGATTAACCTTACACCATTCAGAGTTTAAATCATTAACCACTACTCACTGAATTCAGACTTTTAGCCAGTTTTCTATCCATTTATAAACTGATATTTCTAAGCCTGTAGACTTTACACATGAGCCGTGTGTGGGGAACTGTATTGAACGATTTTGCAAAATCCAAGTATACCACGTCCACAGCCATCCCTCTGTCCAAGGTTTTGTTTACCTCTTCATAAAAAGAAATCAGATTTGTTTGACAACTTCTGTCTTTCATGAATCCATGTTGTCTGTTGCTTAAAGCATTTTTTTCCAGCAAGAACTCATCTATGCGGTCTTTTATTAAACTCTCCAGTATCCCAACTATAGAAGTTAAACTAACAGGTCTATAGTTACTTGGTAAAGACTTTGTTCCCTTTTTTAAATATAGGCACCACACTGGCCCTACGCCAATCCAATGGTACTATTCCCATCATTAATGAGTCCCTAAAAATTAGATACAATGGCTTTAAATGACAGAGCTCAATTCTTTTAGGATCTGTGAGTGGATGCCATCTGGTCCAGGTGCTTTATCCACCTTTATTCTGTCTAAATATTTCTGGACCATATCACTTTTGAGCCATTGTGGATCATTTGGGGCTGTGTCAATACCATCTCCATTATGGACTTGAGCTCCCCCATGCTCCTTTGTATACACAGAACTGAAGAAAGTATTTAATAAATTTGCCTTCTTTTTGTCCCCAGTCACCCACTTTAGATTATTTTGTAAAGATCCTACATGCTCAGACCTGACCTTTTTACTGTTAATATATTTGAAGAATTTTTGGGGGTTTGTCCTGCCCTGCCTCCCTGTCAGACGTGTGTAGCCCTCGTCTTTTGCAATCTGTCGTTCGTTTAGAATTTTTGCGTCCTTGATTTCCTTTTTACATATTCTGTTACAGTATATTATTTGTAACATTTAAACGACAATAGTGTTCCTTCATTTTTAGATTTTTTAAAAGCTCTTTTCTTATTGTTTATAGCTTTTTTAACTTTGGCTGAGAGCCACATAGGTTTTATTTTTATCCTTTTTAAATTTATTGCCAATGGGAATATACTTTGCAGTGAGTTCATAAACAGTCTTTTTGAAAAATTCCCATTTCTGTTCAGTGTTCATCAAAGCCAATATCCCCGCCCAGTCTAAGTCTTGGAGAGCAGCCCCCATCCTTGCAAAATTTGCTCTCTTAAAGTTAATTGTTTTTATCTTTCCCGTATGTGTTTTTTGCTTACAGCCAGGGCTTTTTTTTTTGCCTGAACGGCGTTCCACCATCTTTGGCAGCCCTGTCCTCTCCATCCTGTCACTGAACACAGAAGGCAGTAGAGGGAGTTTTGCATTACTCGCTTCCTCCACCGACTTCTGTGTCCTATTGTCAGGACATGTGTATATATCAGTCAGTGCCCCGAGTCCCCATGCCACGACCGCTGCATTTTTTAAACTTTTTTTTGAGCTTTGGGAGTTGCGGCTCCCGCTCTGCCTCCCTGTCAGACGTGTGTAGCTCAGAGCCGTGTTCGGCCGAAATGGCATTGTGTTGGAAAAAGGCCTGCATGCTCTAAATGGACCAATTATAGCTGCACCATAAGCTATGGAAGGGAGGTGAGTGTGGGAGGGAAAGGGAGGGGGAGGGGAGAGTAGCATCTGCAGGGGAGGTGACAACTGTGAACCGCAGTGGGGGTGAATTTGTGAAGAGGGGGGGAAGTTGTTAGAGCTGGAAAAGGGGAGCGGTTGTGCAAACTGGGAGCTGAGTAGTGGAGAGGGGGGGCAGGTGGTACGAGCTGGTTAGTGGGGGTTGGCAGGTTGTTTGAAGGTGACAGGGAGTGAAGAGGTGAAAGCTGTGGATTGGAGTAATCTGTAGATTGGGGTGCAGTAGTGAAATGTGGAAGGGGGTAGAGACAAAATGTAGTTGTGGACTGGGGGTGTAAGCTGTAGATGTGGGGGCTGCAGAGTTTAGTTGATGGGGTACAAAGGTGAGTTGTGGGGGGTGCTAAGATGACATGTGGATAGGGGTGCAGAATTGAGGAGGGACAGGTGTGTTGCGGACCAGGGGAAGAAGTGGTGAGCTGCAGACAGGGGGGAGAGAAGTGGTGAGCTGTGGACTGAGGGAAGAAGAGGTGAGCTGTGGACGGGGAGGAAAAGGTGGTGAGCTGCGGACGGGGGAAAAAGGTGGTGAGCTGCGGACGGGGGAAAAAGGTGGTGAGCTGCGGTGGGGGGAAAGAGGAGGTGAGCTGCGGACAGGGGGAAGGTGGTGAGCTGTGGAAGGGGGCACAGGTCATCTGTGGACAAGGTTTGCAGAGGTGAGCAATAGATGGTTACATTGGGGGAGATATGCAAGTACTGTCCGCTTATTTATTTATTTTTCTGTGCCCTGTGTGTGTACTGCAGAGTACACTTTCCTGAGCCTTGTGTGTTATGCGCTCCTAAGTGCGGCACTCTGTGCCTTTTGGACCTACACGGATTTGACGCCACTTTACTTCTCTCCCCATGGAACAACAGGATTGGGGGTGGAGAGTTGGCTAGGGAGGGTGAGTTCCTGCACCTATTTTCTGAGAAAAAAAAACCCTGCTTACAGCTAACCTCAAATGAAATCAAGTTATGGTCACTGCTAACCAGATGTTCCTTTATATGAACATTAGCAATAAGCTCTGCATGGTTTGAGATTACCAGGTCCAACAGAGCAATTATTCTTTGTTGGGGCCTCAATAAACCGGACCAGAAAATTGTCCTGTATAAGATTTATACATTTTTGCCCTTTAACAGTTTCAGCAGTGCCATTACTACAGTCAGTTTCCTGGTAGTTAAAACCCCCCATTATTATCACCGCCCCAGCCCTTGCAACCCTTTCCATCTGTGCAAGGAGTCTTCACCTCCTCATTGACAAACTCCAATCATTAACTTTGAACTATGTACATCTATATGCAGTTCCACCCATAATGCTTTTGCCACATCACATTCAACATCAATTAGGCCCTCATTCACACTCGCTGAACTTCCAGTGATCAGTGTGAGAGCGATAACACTGTATTAAGTCTGTTCAATATTCACACCAAATTTAACACACCTGCTCCCCATTCACACCTAAGACCTTGTAACACTAGCAAGTCACATAACACCGGGGAGGGAAAATGGCTAATTGGGCCCAATTTGGACATTTTCGCTTACAGGTGTACTCACTTTTGTTGCCAGCAGTTTAGACATTAAGGGCTGTGTGTTGAGTTATTTTGAGGGGACAGCAAATTTACACTGTTATACAAGCTGTACACTCACTACTTTACATTGTAGCAAAGTGTCATTTCTTCAGTGTTGTCACATGAAAAGATATGATAAAATATTTACAAAAATGTAAGGGGTATACTCACTTTTGTGAGAGATTGTATATTCACATACATGTTACATCTAACCATTCCAGACAGGGCTACATCCTTAGCCCTCCCGGTATATAGCAATACATTATTACATGTGAAATATTGTCTACTAGGACCAAATGTAGGCTGGAGAGGAGTTAGTTTATCAGCGTGTTTTGCAGTCATGCTTCTTTAGGAGAGGGACATTCTACAGATAAATGTCTGTATGATTTTTACAAATGGATCCTGAGCAAGGGCTGTTGCCAAAAGCCAAAGGGGTGAGGAGAGGGGCAACAGGTGTCGAATCGCCAAGGCAGACAGCATCGTCAATTTTAAAGAACGTGTGCTCCCACGAAAAGGGGCAATCTCCAAAACATCGACCCCCAATTACCCTTGAAACACCCTTTCTTCCAGTCCAAAACATAGCACATATCAAAGTTATCCTGAAGAAAGGAAAATTTCCTCTTCCGGTTAAAGTTACAGACTTATCTCCCTGATCAGTGTCAACATAAACATACAGTATATGCAAAGATTCTTGGCTCAGATCTCAAACCACTTTTATACTCTAGGATCCACCCACTCCAAGTTGGCTTTGTTTTAGGGAGAGAGACACAAGAAAAATTACTGTGATCAATTCTAATTTTGTTCTTTGCCCATTTACATTAAAATCCACATATTGATGCCAACAAGAAATTTGACGATGCCGACTGGCCATTCAAGCTCATGACTTTGCAACACATGGGCCCGGGCCCCAACATGCTCTAACCATTCGCTAAAAGGGGTACCTCTGGGTCTGACCTGCTGCTACTTTTTTGGTTCTTTGGTTCTTGCCATGGGCCCTGTGAGTGCAAGGCACTTCATGGTTTCACAGGCATGGACGTCTCAAATATTAGAAAATACTACATAGCCTCATTACTTCATAAGACTTTGGATTGGTTTCTCTAAAACAATATGTGGATGCTGTAGAGGCTCTTACGGGACAAAAAATTAGCACAATGTATTCAACACCTACAGTAAGTCACATAGGAGCTTGGCCAGCACCACTAATGCCACAGCTGCCACTACAGTTAGAATTTGCTGTTTGATTTAGATGCGTCATAAAGGGCGGCAAAATTCCCCCTTCATGCCACAGTGTAATAATCTGCAGTTTTTTCTGGGTCTAAATGAGAGAGCTTTCCAACACTGTAATACAAGAGGGCCTGCTGCAACTTTGTCATATTACCAAAGGTGGCAAGACTTGATTTTTTGGGGAAATAAGAAATTGATGGAGAACTTATCAAGAGCCTCCCTTAAAGTGTAAGTTCACCTTTACGGAAAAATTTGTAAGGTGAACTTGCATAGGACCCCCTCCTCACCCCCCCCCCCCCCCCGTCCCACTGACCGGTTGTTCTGAGCCCTGCTATAGCCGCCTCACTGGATCAGTGCTTAGAAATCCCCTTGGCATTCTCTCTACTTCTTCCCCGCTGACAGGATGGACTACACTGGATCTGATTGGTCGGCGCCGCCCATGTGACAGCGCCGACCAATTAGAATGCTCCGAAACATCCCTCCTGACTGAGGTTTTGGAGGTTAAGCCAGGTGCATTTCTAAGCCCCGGTCCAGCGAGGTGGCTACAGCAGGGCTCAGAACGGGAGATCGCCGCAATGCGGGTTAGTGAGACGGGGGGTGAGGAGGGGGTCCTGTGTAAGTTCACCTTACAGATTATTCTGTAAGGTTTAAGGACTAACCCATAATTCAATGAAAAAATAATTTTTGTCCAAATTGTGTTCCTCTCATGGCATTTTGTTACTGTATAAACTGCTAGCAGCAGCACATCTAAACCCTTTGGCCTAGTATCTCATAAGGAGCGGAAACTGTCTCACACCCTAACTGACACTGATCCATAGTGCTTCTTCTAACTCATACTTCTCGTATGAATACCAATATATCAAGCTCCTAGCTGGGTGGTGGGACCCAAGGGTTTCTCCAGTGTGTTGGGAATGCTACCTGGCATAAGGCACCCTTTCCAATATTTGGTATTTCCAATGCCTATTTATTTAATCTTATTGGAAACAGGTCACCATCCTCATAGCAAACATCACAACCATGAGCTTTCCACAGGAACCCTGGGTTCTCTCATTGCTCCTATATATAAGAATTGATACTACGCCTCCCAAATTATTGCGGGTAAAATGCTTTGTAGACTCCTGTGGGAAAAAACCTGGCCTCCTAATTATTTACTTAGCTGCTGTAAGCTGTTTGCATAATTTTACAATTTTATAGCAATGTATACTTGTCTTTAGAATCCTTGTTGAATATTGAAATATTATTGTAGGAATTATCAGATATTGTTAGATGCTAATATTTGCGTCGGAAAATTTTGATTCTATAATTTGCTTTTAAGTGCATTGTTTGTTTGGCAAAAAAATAAGGTCCACAATAGAAGTCTGTGTGCTATAACCTCAATGGCTCACCTCGAATGCTAGAGCTTCTGCATATAATACTAACAATACTAACCAATGCAAACTGACCCAAAAGTCAGTCAGTATAGCAGATAAGATAACTAAGAAAACTGAAGTTTTACAAATACGTTTGAGTACAGCTATAATTGAATGTTCAGACAATCCTTCCATTGGGTTAGGGAATGCCCAGGTGTTTGTAGCCCACCCATGATGCTCTCTGGGTTCAATTTTCCCTGAGATGACCTGTAGAACTTCCTCTCCTGTTTCCATGGGTGCAAACATACAAGTTCACAGCATGAGATGTCCCTGCTTGTATTAGTTCTAATAATAAGTTAAGCTAGTTTGGTGGCCAGGCTGGTCATGCATGGTAAGCCACTGTGTAATGTTTGCAGACTGCTAAAGGCTAGGGCTACAGGGGCAACAAACACTCTTTGCTACTGTGTTTAACCACTTGCTTACAATCATCTCATTAGCTGTGCATTGATTTTAATGTGCTGCAAATGAGGTGACGGACAACAAGTGACTAAATTGTTCAGTAGAAAAGAAATGTAATCATCCATGTAGCCCTGTGGTTAAAGTCAATACAGGGTCCTCAGGAATTCGCATTTAAATCACACTCAAAATAGGACATAACCTGATCCTATTTAAGTTTCCTAATAGTTTTTTACTTGACTGAATGTAATTGTTAAAACCACATTAACGCAGGCCTGAAGTCAAAATTAGCTCGTTGCTCCCTTGACGAAAATACGATAAAACCCTAAAATACCTAACCATTCACTGGAAGGGATGCCTCTGGGTCTGAACTGCTGCTGCTTTTCGGGCTCTTTGGTTCTTGCCGTGGGTCCTGTGAGTGCAGGGCCCACGGGCTGTACAGTCAATTGCTGCCTTTGCCTTACACAGAACCTGTCCTCAGCTGCAGTAAAGAATTGGAAGGGAAAATTAGAGAAACAATGGCTTGGTCATGTGCGGTGGGAGCCTTCACCGATTGATTTCAGGCTGTAGAGGTTTTCTTAATGGACATAGCAAGGAACAGCAGTGGATTTAAAGTCAATTATTGACTTGAGGTGACCTTTGTTATATTTTACTGAATCTGTGGACAAGAAACCAACTACTATTTGTGAACCGTTAGTTTAATTTGAAACAGCATAACTTTATACATTAATTAGCAGGTATGGACACATGCCTGCTATGTTTGACGTTAACTACATGAATGTGCGAGATAGATGCAGTCTGCACTGAAACTTAACAGGAAGCGTTCCTTGGCTCACCCAGTTGTAGTCAAAGTGCTGCTACAGAATCAACAATTAGAGCATACTGTACGTGTAAAAAATTGTGTACTTTGCTCAAACAAAATAGTAGTCGTAGCTGCAGCCTTCTGGACCAATGACCCTCAAGAAGCCTGGCTTAGTTAACTTAAATGTAATTAGAATTTGTTGCAATGGAGTAGTATTAGAAAACTGTGCTATATATGAACTTGTAGTTTCCACTAAAGCATTTGAATATTCCTCATTTTCATTGAGTGGAAAGATTAATAACCTTTCAGTTGAAATATAAGGGAATGAACAGGTGAAAAATCTATGGAAGAAAAATCAATCTTGTTATAAAGGAAAGGTTTGACGTTTGACAGGCTTTAGTTACTTGCTTGGATTGATAATGGATGGTATTGATAATGGATGGTCCAGTAACATAAATATTTTTTTTTTCAATAAATTTTGGACATGCAGAAAACATGTCATTGGCAGTAATACAAATAAGTAGGGTTTTAGTAAAGATCAACCCCAGTATTTTTTTTTTTGATGTCATAATGTAGAGTATAAGATTTCCTATCATTTGAGCCCAGTCTTGCCACAAAGAGTTAATCCAGCTCTGAGTAATCCTCTTTCATTGTTCAGTGAGATAAAACTTGACAAACAGAGAGAAACTTTGTCAAATACTCCCCCTTGCTGTGAGTGACAGGTGATTTACATATCTCGTGCACTAGCCTAAGGCATGCATTATTTTTTAATTCCCTCCCCCACTCCTTTCTTCAGCAGCTCTGCCAGGATTGGATGTTCCACACCTCAGCATGATTTGGCATGCTGAAGTCATGTGGTTACTTTCCTGTCTTTTCACTGGATGTTAGAGATCATAGCAGAAGTTCAGTGTAAGAAATACACAGGAGAAAAATGCTTATTGACAAGGGGAGTGTAGAGGTGGGCGGGGAGTCTACTGACATCACGACTCCACCCACCGAGCTCCAGACAACAGACCCACCCACAGAATATGCAGTTTTTCGGGTCTCATAACAGACAGAGGGGAGACATTTGACAGGTAAAGATACATGTAGGAGGCATGTATATCCTTATAGATAACCCCTATGGCAGTAGTTTAGAATGGATGACATTGGGTTTACATCCACTTTAATACCTTCCACATAATGAAGTTTTTGTTTTTTAACTTGCTGATATCTTAAAAACTGCTGTAAGATTACAGGTAAGTGACATCTCTATTCTGTCTTGCACCATCAGACTGCAGAAGTAAATGGGCTCACACGTGTCACACAGCATTGATATGTGTGGCTGCCCAGGGACTTCAAATCCCAGAATCCCATAGCTCCAATGCTGCTCCATTTTGTTGTTTAATGACAATGGGCATCATAATACCAGAAAATGGGACAAATGCATTCATTAGAATTGACATCATGTGCTGCACTGAGAGAAAAGGAGACTGAGAAGAGCATAAACGATGATTTTTACTGCATCAGCAAGTTGAAAAGAATAAAAGATGTGCAGATGGAGTTGGGCTTTAAAATTTGCTGTTTGCTTGTAATTCTGCATTTTGAGCCCATGCATATGGGCATCAAAACCTAAATTAAGATGCACAATTTAGCAAAAATGACATACAGAGTCTAAGTACATGCAGGACAACACTGTTTACTGTAAGTGAACATTCGTAATCATCCATCAATGATGTCTGTACAAATATGATTCCTAGTGACAAGATCTGGCATCTCTGTTGGAAGAGACACAACTAGGTTGGAATATTCATTGAAAAGCTTATAATACCATTGTTTTCTAAAATAGCGATAACAATTCTATACATTCAAACATGCTTTGTAACCCCTACACTACCTGAATAAATCAGTTACATTACTGGTTAACGTGAATACACACAGTGTAACACATACAAAAAATATTGTGTTGTGTTATGCATAAGTGCCGGAGAGTGTTATGGAAATTGTATCAATACTGTATTGCTATGGTATTCGGCTGGACATGTGAAAGCTTTCTTGTTTTAATTATGGGAGTTGAGCAGATGCGGGTGTTGTAAAATAAATGTTAGATAGGTGCACTTTGACTCACCACCCCACATACGGTAATGAGTACATTCAATTTCTCAGGATGTCTTAAATTTTCTCTCATAAAAGGTTTTGATATGTAAACTCCTTAAAGCGGAGTTTTGGCCAAAATATGACTTGTAAGATAAAAATACCCCTAGAATACTCATGCCTCATGCAATGTAACAAAGGTATGCTGTAAACTATGCCCAGTTTTCTATTTGTGCAGCATCGTTTTCTTACTTTGTGAAGTTCCTGCACAGCGCGGCCATCTTCAGTGTGGGCATCTGAAGTCACAGTTTCCTCCTTCCTGGATCCAGTGCATGCTGGCTACCCAACATGCACCTGCCGATTTCACCCATGTGTAGTGCGGTGCAATCTGCCATGCCAAGCTGACCAAGATTTTCCATAGACTCCAATGGTAAATATTACAGGAGCAGTGCCATGCCAAGCTGACTAAGATCTCCCAGGAGCCAATGCAAAACCATAAATGAAATGCACGACTGTTAAAGGAGGAAGTGAAATTAGATATAGGCTTAAATCAGGTAAGTGAACAGAAAAGAGTTAATAAATTGCCAATTCGTTTTAAGGATGCACATTGGTGCTGCATGGTGAGGAGTGAAAAATGTGGGTGGAACTCAGCTTTAAAGTGGTTGTAAAGGCACAAGGTTTTTTACCTTCATGTATTTTATGCACGAAGGTAAAAAACCTGTATGCAGCAGGCCACCCCCCCAATACTTCCCTGAGCCCCTTCTCGATCCAGCGATGTCCACTAGAGCCTTGCCACTCCGGGAACTTGCACTCCTGATTGGCTCCTACTGCTGTCATTTACAGCCAGTGAGCCAATCAGGAAACAGAAGGGGTGGGGCTGAGCCACGGCTCCATATGTGAATGGACGCACAGCCACAGGTTGGGAGCATGGCTGCTCGGGTGCCCCCAGAACAAGGTGCTTGCTGTGGGGGCACCCAGCAGGAGGGAGGAGCCAGGCATGGCACCCGAGAACAGGAGGATCGGGGCTGCACTTTGCAAAGCCACTGCACAGAACAGATAAGTATACCATGTTTGTTATTTAAAAAAAAAAGACTTTAACACAGCTTGACTGTTGCTGGTGTGTGGTCTGATATGTTTAGTGTAGCTATAGATGCATAGATGGGTATGTTGTAAGAAATCTGCATGTTCTTTCTCTAAATTATGCTGCATTCATAGCCAATCCAGTGTTCTCTCTAAACATTGGGTGTTGAAGGCACTGGTAGGGTCCACATATCCAGGCACTGATGCAGCAAAACAGGACTTTACAGTGGAGCACATAAATGTTTTGTTACTTGTAACAACTATTTGTTACAAATAACTAGATTGTGAGAAGCAAAATTTGGAGAATGTGTCTTTCATCAGCTCTAGCGGGTTTTGGTTTATGGAAAGACCAAACAAGGTATTCATTGTTATTCTTAAACTACTCTAAATGATTAACCATAGAATCTTACTGCCTTCAATGGACAACTAATCAACCTTCTCCAAAACTCCACTTTGGTGCAGTTGATATTGATACCATTGGAAATTTGCACCCTGTGCTTTTTATTGTTTAGCGTAGCGCTCATTCCATATTTATGATAGCGGTAATTTGTAAATTTGCAAACTCAGCAATCTCTAGTAACCTGGGAGAATACAAGGTTTAATTGGCTACATTGGCTGTGAATCACAAAACAGAATTGCCTTTTTGACCCTCAGAATCGTTTATAATGGAATGAATGAGTATTATCTATGCAGCATGAATTTTTAGCCAAAAACTACTTCATGTATTTCATTCTGAAAGCAGAAGCACTCATTTTCAATTATACAATCTTGTACGTTTATAGGAGGCTCTTAGAGGGATCTCAAAAGGTTGTACTGCACAATTCTAAATTACTTCTATAAAAATGACATATCTTTTGGGAGTAAGGGCTTGTTCACACTTGTGTGGAGAATGCTACGCTACACTAGGAAACTACAAAAAAAAAAATATATATATTATGTTTAGTTCAAGACTTTTCCTGAGTAGTTTTGAAGTACCCTTTAAGAACCAAAACAATCATGTCTTCCATAGTGTGGTCTGGTTGTGAAAAATAATATCCCACAGGTGTGCAGAAATCATCTTCACACAGCCGTAAAAACCACATATACAAGTTCTGTTCAGTTCTGTGTGTTTTTTTTTTCTGCACAAAATGCATGCACAGTGTTTTCAATGTATTTCAATGGCTCTAGTTCACACCATGCAGTCAGTTTCCGGTCAGTTTCTGCACCGGAAACTGAACGGAAACTTACTGCATGGTGTGAACTAGAGCCATTGGAATACATGGAAAACACTGTGCATGCATTTTTAGTCCAGAAAAAAAGCACACGGAACTGAACAGAACTGCGTCTGGTGTGAACTAGCACTAACCGTTGTGAACACAGCTGCAATGCTTTCAATTGAGCCATTCAAACAGGTGTATAAACATGCACTGCATTCAGATCCATAACACAGAATCCAAAAATCTCTGTCGCAGAACATGCACTTTACACGCTTCCGCATATAAATGCATACATGTGTGTTTGTAAGCGCTCAAATTATGCCTAAACAAAGGGGTAAATAAATTATGTATGCATATGTCTTTACGCATTTTAAACGTATCTATACACAAGTATTTTACTGATCATTATGGAGGAATTTTTCTCCTAGTAAACACAGGTGTAATAAATCAGTAAGAAAATTCCGACTGTGTGAATAAAGTCTTATGCTGTCTGTGTAAATTCATTCTTGCTTGTAACAAATGTCCTGTTTTGACAGTGTAACATCCGTGGCATTTTTTTGCATTGGATGAGGTACACCACATTACTGGAGGTACAGCAGTGTCATCCCTTGATATTGAAGATCCCTTTTGTGGGTGTGACTTTTTTAATAAATTGCTTTAAATGCACAGTTTTCAGTGTTTTTTGTTGAAGGGCATGTATCCTTTATTTGAGAGCCTGGTATACAGAACGAGAATATCAGACAAATGAAGGCTGTTTTCTTCACATGCTAGTCTCACATTGAAAATGAATGGGTTACTAGGTTAATGAGTACAAATATTCTCAGACAGAATACAACTTCCTGCAATAATGTAATGTATTGTAATATATTCTTACATTTCCGAACATGCGTGGCCTTGGTCACTACATTTTTTTTTTTTTTTTTAATGGACGAATAATGTACTGATTAAACAAAAATTGTTAGTTCTGTTATTGTACGAGAGAAATTTTCATGTTTTGTCCCTTTGGATAATTTTGCATCTAATCTCTCGAAAGCTGTGTACTAAAGATCAGATTATCGGACGATCAATGGGGTGTACAGGGCCTCATCTAGACTCCCCAATAGGCACGTCAGCGGGACTGCATCCAACTGCACCTGAAAAATGTTATTTATTTTGGCTACAATGGAACTCCAGTACCTCACCAATTTAAGACATCTCCAGAGCATATGAATAAGGTCACCAGGTTGGGCTTGACACTTCGGACATATAGGGGTGTCCCTTCTACTCCATTTGTGCAACTGCACCGGCGTGAGATATACACGATGCAATATGAACAGATGGGATAGCCTCTGTGCTGCAGATACGGACACCAGTGGACCCACCTCCAAAATCTGTGCCCATTGCTCTCCATCTATAGGGCCAATATCTCTTTCCCATTTCTCCCTGCATGGTAAAAGGTCAGGGGCCTGTATATGTGATAGTAGTTGGATATATATTCTTGAGATAGCCCCTTTCTATTCGGGTTCAACAAATATAGAATTCAAAAACTCTGAATCATCCAGGTGCAAATTAGAGTCTTTACTGGGATCTCATAGCATGCTGTAGTTGAAGATATTGAAAGTGATGGCCTTTAAGCTCAGGGAATTCTACTACTAATTGAGAGTATGGCTTCAATTTGGAGTCAGCTACAATCTGAGATATGAATCTAATCCTCGCTGTCTCCCAAATTGGATGTTTTGGAATCTTGGCAAGGTCTGAGTAGCTGTGATTGTGCCAGATGGGAGTCTGACGCATATATCCTGTGATTCCAAGTGTATTCCTGACTCCCTTCCATATTTTCATTAGTAGTTGGGTTGTGGGGCAACTAGAGGGTGTACTAGGGAATCCCATCTCCATATGGGAGAAGGCGGCATAAGCTACGTCTGGGCCAACAAGGAGCCTCCTGGAGGGGTCCTTGCTTGTCTCTAGGTCCCACCCCGTAAAGTGCTGTAACTGGGCCGCAAAATAGTACATTTGTGGATGCGGAACAGCCATTCCACCCTGATCCCTTGACAGCTGTAGAGTGGCCAGCTTAATACATGCCACTCCACCTCTCCATATAAGGGCCCTGAATTGTGAATCAATCCATCAGAACCAGCATTGTGGTATCCAGACTGGTGCATTATGTAGAATGTATAAAAGTTGTGGTGCCCATATCATCTTCATAAGATTTATACGGCCTGTTACTGATAATGGCAACCTACCCCAACTAGCTTGTTTTTGTTGAAATTTTTTCAATATCGGTTTTAAGTTCAGTTTGATGTAATCTCCCGGGTCCCTAGTCACCACCACACCCAGATATTTGAAGGAGGTAACCACCTGTATGTGTGAGAGATCTTCTGGTAAAGGGGTCAGCAAAGGGTCCAATGGTAAAAGAGCCGATTCATAGCAAAACCAGACAGTTGCCCAAAATGATCAATCAGTGCCATTACTGCCCTAGTCCCCAGTGTCTCCCAAGTACAGCAGCGTATCATCTGCGTACAGTGAGATTTTTTCCTCGAATTGTCCACGTCGAAAACCTACCATGTTAGGAGAGGCCCTCACCACAAGAGGCTCCAATGCAAGGGCGAACAGCAGGGGCAACAATGGACACCCTTGCCACGTGCCACGAAACAAAGGGAATGCCTCAGAGAGACATCTTTCTTTCGCTATGGGGGGCAGCGTACAGCAACTGCTCCCAGGAAATAAATTTGTCTCCCAATCCAAAATGACGCAACACCTCCCACAAGTAGTTCCACTCCATGCTGTCAAAAGCTTTGGCAGCGTCGAGGGAAAAGACAGCTCTAGTATTGGAATTGTCAACTGGAATTTGAATGTTAAGGAATAGTCTATGGATATTTAGTGCTGTAGATCGGGTGGGGATAAAGCCAGACTGGTCAACATGGACCAAGTCCGCCACTACTGCTGACAGTCTGGTGGCTAATACCCTGGCTAGCAACTTCACATCTGCATTCAGAAGTGAGATGGGTCTGTAGGAGTCAGGTTGTAACAAATCCTTACCAGGCTTCAGAATGACTACTATAATAGCCTCATTCATGGAGGCGGGAAGACTGCCTGCCTGAAGGGCATCATTCAGGGTTGTTAGTAGGGTGGGTAAAAGGATGTTGCCATATTTCCCGTATGTTTCTGTGGGCAGATCATCGGCTACCGGTGACTTGTTATTTGCCATTTGTGCTACCGCCAAAGTAAGTTCCTCCAGAGTTATTGGTTTATTAAGGGCAACCAGGCCCTGTTGTGACAGCGAAGGAAGAGAGCACTGGTCCAAAAATTGGTCCAGCTCCTCTTTCGTGGGGTGTACCTTAGATGTGTATAGATCTTTGAAAAAATCAGAGAATACTTCAGGGACATGATTCTGATCAGTAATCGTATCTCCTGCCGCGTTCTGGATAGAATCAATGTGTGTAGTGTCTTGTTGGGCCCTAGCTATTACAGCAAGTAAATGACCTGTGTTTTCCCCTTCATGAAAGTATTTTTGCTGCAGAAAAAAACGTTTATTCTCTGCAGCCGAGATGGAAACCTGTTGATACAGGACTTGTGCCTCCTGCCATTTACATTCCGAATCAGGACTAGGGTCAGAGATATACCTTTCCTCCGCCTTGGCAGCCTCATTCATCACAAAGTTCTCCCATGCTTGAGGCCCCATTCACACTAGCGCGTTTTTTGATGCATTTTGCATTTTGCAGAAATGCACGGGAATTTTTTAACATGGGTTCCTATGGAACATGTTCACATCAATGCTTTTTTGTATCTCCGCGTTTTTGGAAAGGGTCGGGGACTTTTTCTCATGCAAAATGCAGCGTTTTGCATGTAATGGTTTTCAATGGACAAGCATCCAAAACGCAAGTGCACCTTTTTTGCAGCGTTTTTGATGCGTTTTTGGTGCGTTTTTTCCGTTTTTTTTTTTTTTTTTTTATTTATTTTTTTTTTTTGTAATTTTTTTGTAAGACTGTAAAAAAAAATGAAAAAAAAAAAAAAAAAAACGCAAAACGCAAATCGCGGCAAAATCGCGGCAAAATCGCGGCAAAAACGCGGCAAGCATGAAAAAAAACCCTCCAAAAACGCTCAAAAGCAACATGCATAGGTGTGAATCGAGCCTTAGTGTTAGTTTTGATAGAGGTGATCTGTGTGATAATCAACCCCCGTAGGTGGGCCTTTAAAGCGTCCCATATCACTGCAGACCCTGCCAAACCTTGGTTAACCTCCCCAACGGTATTCCCGAGTGTGGCTCGGGGTTAAATTTCAGCACCATTATCGGTAACCCCGAGCCTACATTGCAGGATCCTGGTGCGGCTTTACTTACCTTGTCCCCAGGATCCTGCGATGTCTCCCCCGCTGTGTCTGCGGGCTCTGTCTCCTGAAGCCTCTCCGTGCCAGGCTCCGTTCCCTGCGAGCGTCGCGACGCAACGGGGGCGGAGCCTGGCGGCAAATTCAAAAAAATGTACAAACCATAACACATACAGTACTGTAATCTTACAGATTACAGTACTGTATGAAATTATTTCATATCCTTTTTGTCCCCAGTGCTTTGGCCCATGCCCTGCATGCAGTTTTATGTTATATATACTGTTCTTTCCGCCTGGAAACTTGAGATTGTCCATAGCAACCAAAAAGTGTCCCTTTACGTCAAAAGTGGCTTTAGACCAGCTAGAAAACAGCGATAGTAAAGTAGAACCTTTGCAGAATTGAGCGATAGTGAATCGTGGGGAAATGTATTTTATTATTATTATATATATATATATTTTTTTATTTATTATATTATAATTTATGTTTTTGTGTTTCAAATTTCATCATACCCGGGATATCTACTAGACTCTGGTTTGGACAGATTTAAGTGTGTTATTGTTAAGGATTACAGGCCTACAATATAAAACGCCAAATTTCCATGCAAAATAATTGTACCGCTTTCAGCACCTAAAATCCGAAATAATCATACCGACAGGGAGGTTAAAGTCTAAGAACTCCTTCAGAGCTTTGGGGGACGGGTCAGCCTTTCTTGAAGCTTTAATGAAGCTAGGCAGATGCCATGTGTGTGTGTTGATATCTATTACCTCCAAAACAAAGCGAAGCTAAAGCTGAATTAAAGCCTCTCTAACGCTGTAGGTGCTTCAAGCGAGCTTTGTCATAGACTTCTATGGAGGCTTTGAAGAATCACTAAAGCTACATGGGGTTATTTTTGAAGCGAACCTGAAGCAAAGCAAATGCAAGGTGTAGACTGGACTGTAAGCTAACCATTTTCTTTAGTAACAGGAGCTTTGACTGGCGTTCAAAGAGCTTTAAAAAAGCCTGTCCGAAGCCATGTTTTGAAGCAAGTGTAAACGAGCCCTTAATTTGATTGAAGGGTATAAGGTGTTGATAGAGTAACATTTTTGTAGGTTTTCTTCACCTTTTATCCATACAATGAAAATATAATCAATATGTCTTGTTGTTTGTTGTGGAATTTTTCCTCCAGGTCATAAATAAGTGAGCATATCGGGGTGCAATTTTACTACCCATACGCTTAAGATAGATTTCATTATTAAAAGTGAAGTAGTTGTGTGTAAAAATGAATTCCATGAGCTGCGTAACATCCTCAGCGCTATATTACGGTTTGAAGTGGAAACCTGGAGTTCTCCTTTAAATTTCCCATTGACGGAATGCTGTGGGTGGTCCTGCAAGCAGCACCTGGCTTGGCTAAAATCTATTTAAAAAAGTCTATTTAAAAACTGACAGGGCCAAGTGAGAACATGTCATGTGAAGGATGTCCTATCAGAGGTTTCCTCCTGCCTGACTGGCTGAATACAATGGAGCGTCATCCATCTAGGCTGTACACACAATGAGATTATCGTACAAATGATTGTCTAGTCTCATATCAAAAATGAAGAGGTTACTAAAGTATGAAAATTCTGGTATGACAGAAAAAAAATGTGGAAATGATGTAATGTATTGTATTTTCGGACAAAAGCTGTACTGATTAGACGAAAATTATATGAGAAATTTGTTTGAAAAATTTCAAGCGAAAGCTGTGTACTAATGATCAGATTATGGTACGATCGCTTCCAAAGTGGTATTTTTTGTACAATATTCTGATCGTGTGTACAGGATGAGATTATCAGACAATAATTGTCCTTTTTGGGTTTTTTTGCATATTAATCTCATATTGTAAATAAAGAGGTTACTTAATTTATGACAGAGAAAATTGAGTACTGTCCATGATACTTTTTTTAATTTATGAAAATTCTCCTACGACAGAATACAACTTCAGAAGTGATGTATTGTAATGTATTCTTTTGTTTCCAAGCATGCGTAGTCTTGCTCTTCCCATTTTTTTTTTTTTCGGACTTATGGCCCGTACACACCTAACCCCAAAATCAGAGGAAAAATACCGCTTTCGAAGTGATTGTACGATAATCTCATCATTAGTACATAGCTTTCAAGAGCCAATCACGACAGTTCATCCGAAGGGACAAGCATGATCATTTTCCTCGTATGATACCAGATTGTACGATTTTTGTTTAATTAGTACAGTTGTTGTTTGAAAATACAATACAACACATAACATCACTTCCGATTTTTGATCCTGTCGCACCAGAATTTGTCACTTTAGTAAACTCTTCATTTTCGATATGAGACTAGCATCCAACAAAAAAAAGGACGATCTGTCATACAATTTTTGGATCGTGTGTATGGGCCATAATACTGTACTGATTAAATGAAAATCGTACGTTTTGGTATTGTTTGAGAAAGATTTTCGTGCTTATGATTGGCTCTCGAAAGCTGTGTACTAACGATCAGATTATTGGACAATCGCTTCAAAATCTGTATTTTTTTTGGTCAGATTTTCTGATTGGGGGGGTTTAGTCTGTGAAATTGGGGCCCACTTTTGGCCAGTCCTCCTCACACCTGTTGTGGGCATTGCTGAGAAGACATGCCCAGCCCTGCACTGATGGACAGGAGATGAGATCCATTGTGTGAAGAGTCGTGTGCCTGGCTGCCGTGTACTCAGGTGTTACCTGTCAACAGGATTATTGCGGTGTAGTGGTACTATTGTCCTGTGTGGGATGCACCATGGCCAGCTTCTTGTGTAGTCAGGAAGGGGGGATCTCGCCGTGACTTCTTCTCCTCGGTCCCCCCTACAAAAGACTGCCTGACCTGACTCTGCAGCGCAATGGTTCAGCCCTGGCAGTAAGGCGTGTCCCTCCAATGATGGAGAGGTAGGAAGGAGGAGATGTCAATGCAGGGATCCCTCTCACTCCATACACATACACAGCCTGAGACACACAACTTTCCTACACTCCGCTCCTCTAGGGATCAGCGCTAAGGAAACCATGAGCCTGGTGTCCCCGGGGAGGTGAGTGCCATGTGTATGGGGACATAGAGGTGGATGATCACACACCGCGCCTCATCACACGGGCATCATGGAAAGGTTCCTGGGCTTTGTACGGCAGATCCGGAGATCCAGGAGGAGGAAAGGCAAAAAGTACCGACCGGAGGAGGATTACCATGAGGGCTACGAGGACGTCTATTACTATGCATCCGAGCATTTCAGGAGTAAGTCATCACCTGCATGAGCGCCACACATGTCACTCATTGTCTGCAACCATCATCATCATCATCATCATCACACCTGGATCACAACTTACCTCCTCTGTCATATGAGATCCACCCCCCTGGAGATCATACTGGGGGGGGACATTACTAGGAGCTCGTCCCTTGTCATCCTCTACAAGAGTAATGCTGCAGTAACCCATAGCAACCTATCACAATTTATGGTCTTGCCATCACATCAGTTCAACATGGATACTGATTGGTTGCTATGTGTCCTGCACTCTGCTTCCTCAACATAAACCCAAGTATCCAAAATTCCAGTAAGATATGGATCTATTGATTTTAACATATATAAAAAAAAAGCGGCAAAGACCATAAATGTGTAGTAACGCGTGGTAACAGATATAAGCCTTGATTAGTCTTCCATCTATGTGCTGTAAACAAAGTTTTATTATTATTATTACTATTATTATTATTTTTTTTTTTTTTTATTGGTTGATGCTAGTTGCAGTTCTTCTGTTGCGTTGTATAAAATTCCATATGCAATTGAGTTGCCTTACACTATGTTCTGGTGTAAACAGACATTATACTTGCTCTGTATTATGGCTGGGGCTCCAGCCTGTGCAACCCTTTATGTACAATGACATTTTTTATATATATATATTTTGACTTTTTTCTTATAATAAAACAGATTTAAATTAAAAATACCATATGAAATTCTAGAACCGTCAAATAAATATAAATATATAAAATTTATTTCTCCATCATTCAATATAAACAGTCCACAGACACACTGACGGGTTCATTGGCTCCTGTCTAAATTGGCTGTACTGTGTGTATGTGAGTTATGGACTGTGCACTCCTTGAGGACAGGGACAATATATGTAAAGCTCTGCGTACACTGTCAGTTCTGTATAAAAACCCATATTATATAGATAAAATAGATTTTTGTATTGGTATCCCCTTGGACATGTCAGTTTTGTTATAACCTTCTGAAGCATTTGGATTTGTTGTGCTAGAGTATTAAGGAGACTCATCTTGGTGCTGTGGTTGTTTTGTGTGACTGTCACTCTTATGTTCTTTCAGCCAGTCTCATGCTTGTCCCTTTAGTTTACAAATAGCCAGATCTGCCTGAGGAGTCGATGACAAGAAAACTACAGGCCATGCAGTATTCACAGAAACTTGGTGTGTCACATAATATTATGTACAGAGCCATGACCGGAATCTTTGCTGTACACTGTTAGCAATCAACCACTGCGATTCTTTAAAAAAAAAAAAAAAAAAAAAAATTTAATCTATCGCCTATGAAATGTGCTTTATGAGCAAAGAAAAAGAAATGTAAGTTTTACAGTAGCAGTTAACAGTTGTTAATACTCAATCACAAGCATTGACGGTGTGCTTGGGATGTTCTTGCAGGCTGCAGTGTTTTTATGATGATGGTCTGGACATAGTTTGTTCCCACAGCTTCCATAGTAATCTGCAAGTGATTGTGGCTGTTACCTTTTACAGCATGTTTACCTATGGGAGGAAGGTCCATTGGATGCCGGTGGTGGGCAGTATTCCTTGCTATTAAAGGAGTCTGGGGGCTTGATTGCTCTTTGGAAATATATTTTATTATGTTTATCATAATGATGGCATCATACTACTATACATAGTAGAAAACTTTGTGCTAGTTGCGCCCTTCCTTAAACTAAACCCCTCTCCATATTTTATCCCTTGTCTTCCATTGGGTAAAATAAAGGACTTTTTTTGAGGTGGGAGGAGATTTATTTTCTTTTGATCCAGCACCCCCCCCCCCCCCCGCCCCCCCAGCTCTCATTCTCACCCTAGGCGATAATTGTGTGTCCCCTGCAGCCTCCTTGGACATCTACAATTTTATATATTCTAGGAAGCATTGGCTTTCACACACTGCAGCTAGAGAAAGGCAGGCTGGGCACACATCAGCAGGGGACTGGTGCCATAAGTCAGGGAGAGACAGCTGGAACCAGTGTCAGGCAGATGATTGGCTAATCACAGCAGGACAGGCTGCATTCCTTAAAGTGGATGTAAACCCTCACATATACCCAGTGAAGTGAACAGCCTCAGATGATACACAGAGATGAAACCAATCTCCCTACATAAGTTTTACATGTATATCTGCTGTCTTCAGCTTGCTATATTCTTTAGAATGTGCACATTGGGTTATAGAAATTTTTTCTCTTCCTCTTCCAGCACTGGGTGTGGATTCATGGCATTCAGCCAAGACAGCTGATTGGAGGAAAGCCACACACCCCCTCTCCACATAGGCAAAGGAAGGAAGAGCTGTGCAGAGCTGTGAATAGACCAGCTCTCTGCTAATCTATTTATAGCACCCTCCCCGACACAAATTTCAGCCTGGTTTTATCTTGGTTGTTGGAGAACTTGTCAGAAGTTATCATGCTGATAACAGAAGAACAGAGCAGCAGAAAGACACGGGACTTAGGGCTTTGGAAAGAGATAAGAAAACACTGCAGATATGTGCTTAGGTCACATTTCATGAATCTTGTTTACATACATCCACTTGTGAATTCAGGGTAAAAGATGAGATTAAACTTCATGCAGTTTTAAGCCAAAAACCAAAAGTATAAGGCCCCTTTCACACAGGAGCCTCTGCCTAATGGAATCGGCTTGCTCAGTGGGGAATCGCTCCACTGATCACCGCTGAGCAGGCGGGTGACAACTCCTTGTGCAGAGCGGACACTGATACAGTCCCGCTCCCATTTATGGGGAAATCGGATGGAAACAGACCACCTGCCCATTTTCATTTGATCCACTGGACAGCTGGAAAATAGGGCCACCATCCAACTCTCTTTTTTTGGTGGACAGGATCGATTCGAATGGCAGCAGGTGACATCCGCTGCTCTATAGAAGAGACTGAAGGGTCCGATCCGGTCTGCCTGAAAAGCTGACAGGCGAACCTGATCATACAGCCCATGTGAAGGGGCCCTAATATTTGACAGCTTATTAGTCCTTGGGTGTGGTGGCTGCATTAGTTTTCTTTTTTTCTGCTCAGTTTTTTACCTGGTGATCTGGCATTTAACAAAACTCCTGTGTTATGGTGCCTACAGTCTGGATGAGCTACCAGATGCACATTTTCATTTGTGGTAGAAAAACATGCAAAGCACAATGCTCAAAAAGGTGTAAAAGCTTCTTTGGCACGTTTGTCCATGCATACAACGCACAAATGTGAATGGATCCTTTCTCCTTTTGGACAACATTTTCAGTCTGGAGGGAGGGAAGTGTTAAATATATTAGCAGATTTAGATACACTAACAAACATAAGCCAAACTTCAGCTAACCCTTTTTAAGCAATTAAAGCAAACCGTTTTTTTGTTTTTGTGAGAAAAATGTGTTGGCTGCCATAGATGACCACCTATTCAGAAAATGCTAGTGCCTTAGTTTTCATGATGATCCAATAGCTTCAGAGCTTTGTCACTGAGCCCACAACAAACATGCAGGTCACTTACTGCTGGCTTGTTCCTAGTCTGTTACTTAAAGTACCACAATCCAACAGGACAGACTTCTAAGTTTAGAATGAGAAGGCAGCCTACATATTCTCACGGCATAGATTAAAGATTAGCTATACTTTTATACTAGCAGCCACCCTCGGCTATACCATGCTACCCCTTCGCACATCAGATGAGTGGGTGGGGTGATAAAGTGCAGGAACTGCGACCTGTGCTGGGTATGGCAGCATTCCTGTCCACTTCTAGACCAATGGAGTTACAGGGTACTGCACACGCACAACCTATTCTCTTTGGCATAATAGAATGGCTATCTTCCTCTAGGTTTGAAGTAAAACACGTTTTCCATCCGGGTCTGTGAAGAAGCCACACATTAGCAATATAGTGCAAGTAGTATGGGAAAGGGGATGAAGCTGTTATGCTTTTGTTAAATAAAGGTGTAGCTATTCTTTAATTTCAGAACAAAGTGATTGATGGGCCCTGCTATGCCTGGAGAATCCCCTATGTTAAAGTATGTCTGAAACCATCTGTGGCAAGATTACCATTTCACCTAACGGGGGGTTCCCAATTCAGCCATTTTCTAGGTAGGTGCAACGCTTCTGACTTTTGTGCCACGTACACACGAGCGGATTTCTCATTGGAAAAAGATATGACAGCTTTTTCCGACGGGATTCCACTCAAGTTTGCCTTGCATACACACAGTCACGCAAAAGTTCGCTGAACTTGCGACCGCCAAGAACGCGGTGATGTACAACACTACGACGAGGCGAGAAAATGAAGTTCAATGCTTCTGCACATGTATCGAATTGTTTCTGAGCATGCGTAGGAATTTTGCGTGTCGGAATTGCCACAGACAATCGCATTTTCGGATAGGAACTTTTTCCGACCGAAAAATTGAGAGCATGCTCTCAATCTTTTGCTGGCTGGAATTCGGCCAGCAAAAGTCCGATGGAGCATACACACGGTCGCAAAACTCGGTCATTTGCGGGCCGAAATTCCGATCATGTGTACGCGGCATGAGTCTCTCAGTAGTGCAAAAAAAAAAAATCCAACAGGGCCAGTGAGACATCCTAATAAGAGCTTATTTATGTGCACAAACCTGGGAAGTGAAGCTTTGGATATCTTGCCTCCTGAAGTTCATAAGAAATGTGAGAAGTGAACGAGTGTTTCAAGTTGTGAGATTTCCCCCTAAATGTAAAAATTTGGGTGAAATAATCCTTTTAAGTCAGCTTTTCTGAAACTGAGAGAAGCGTGGTGTGGTTTTTTTTTTTTTTTTTTTTTTTTTTTTTTTTCATATAAGTGAAGCGTGATCACCCTGTGCTGTAGTGTTTGAAGTTGAGCGCAAGCTAAGGAATCTTTCTCCCTGTTCCTGGCCTTAGTCATGACTGCTGTGTAGCTGAGCAAACATGAGGCTCGGCTGGCAGTCAGAAAAGGTAGCCATAGACCAGTCAGCTGAAAATGGAGGTCTATAAAAGATCTGAGGGCTACACCGGCAAGGAAAATTCACAAACGCCAAGTCCGAATCGGTGTACTCTCCTCATTTCCCTGCCTTTTCTGTGTTGATGAAATGATTGCCGGGGTGGGGGGCTTAGAGGGGAAAGTTCTGTTTGATATGGGGCCCCTGGAGACTCAACAGGTAGGCTGGTCATTAACTTGAGCCAGCATCAGAGGGCTTGTGTTGCCATTTCCCCTGTCTGCAGCAGTTTTATGGCTAGTACAAAGGGCAGGTCAGTAGATTAATATTGACTGAGAAGGAGCACTTCACTAATTAAAGTGGCAGTATAGTGTTTTAAAAAAAGAAAAACTTCCCCCTGTAAGTTGATATCATGTGTTAGTATGCATCGCCACTTGACCTTCAGAAGGTGTCCCCTCCATGTTCAGCCCATTTTATTACGATACGGCACTGCGTTACTTTGACAATTGCGTGGTCATGCAATGCTGTACCCAAATAAAATGTATGTCATTTTTTTTCCACAAATAGAGCTTTCTTTGGTGGTAATTGATCACCATTGTTTTTTTTTTTTTTTTTTTGCGCTATAAAAAAAAAAGACAAGTTTGGTTAAAAAACTTTTTTACTTTTTGCTATAAAACATATCCAATAAAATTAACCACTTAAGGACCGAGCCTCTTTCTGAAATTTGGTGTTTACAAGTTAAAAACAGGTTTTTTTTTTTTTTTTTTGTTTTTTTTTGCTATAAGATTACTTAGAATATTTTTTTCTAACACCCTAGAGAATAAAATGGCAGCCATTGCAATACTTTCTGTCACACCATATTTGCGCACCAGTCTTCCAAGCACACTTTTTTTTGGAAAAAAATACACTATTTTTAATTAAAAAATAAAACCATAGTAAAGTTAGGCCCTTTTTTTTTTTTTTTTTTTTTTTTTTATATTGTGAAAGATAATGTTATGCTGAGTAAATTGATACCCAACATGTTATGCTTCAAAATTGCACCCGCTCGTGGAATGGTGACAAACTTTTACCCTTAAAAACCTCCATAGGCGACGTTTAAAAAATTCTACAGGTTGCATGTTTTGAGTTAGAGGAGGTCTAGGGCTAGAATTATTGCTCTCACTCTACTGATCGCGGCGATACCTCACGTGTGTTTTGAACACCGTTTTCATATGCGGGTGCTACTCATGTATGCATTTGCTTCTGCACGCGAGCTCGGCAGGATGAGGCGCGTTTAAAAAAAATTTTTTTTCTTCTTATTTTACCTTTTTTATTTTTACACTATTCTTAAAAAAAAAAATAAAAAAAAATTGTGTCACTTTTATTTCTATTGCAAGGAATGTAAACATCCATTGTAATAGAAAAAAAAAAGCATGACAGGACCTCTTAAATATGAGCTCTGGGGTCAAAAAGACCTCAGGTCTCATATTTACACTAAAATTCAATAAAAAAAAAAAAGTCCCTTTTTTAAGAGCTATGTCAAGACGTCACTTCTGCCCTGCAGTGCTATGGAGACGGGTGGGGGCCATCTCCCCCCTCACTCATCTTCATACCCAGAAAGGAAGAGGATCCGATCACCTCTGCCACTACTGACGGCTCCGGTAATCGGCGGAGGGCATCGCAGCGGGGCGGGAGGGGGGCCCCTCTCCCGCCGCTGATAAAAGTTATCTCACGGCGAATTAGCCGCAGAGACCACTTTTTTCTGAAAGCGGAATGCCCGCTGAAGAAGGGGATACCGGGGTTATGGTAGCTAGATAACGATATCCCTCTATAAAGTACTGCCATATAACAGTGGCGGGCGGTCCATAAGTGGTTAAAAAAAAAAAAAAAAAAAAAAAAATTTCTTCATAAATTTAGGCCAATATGTATTCTGCTACATGTTTTTTGGTAAAAAAAAATCCTAATAAGCGTAAATATTGATTGGTTTATACGAACATTATAGCATCTGCAAACAATGGTATATACCGGCATACCCCGCTTTAAGTAAACGCGTGAGAACGGATATACCGACGAGTGTACGTAAAGTACCTCACAAGTACACACATCCCGCGCAGACGCAGTATGGCCTGGAAGAGGCGGAGCTGCCACCTGAAGTTGTCGCCAGTGAAGAGGCAAAGTTCCTGCCAGCCATGCCGCCAGCCAGCCCAGCGTTGCCAGCCAGTTAGCCCAGTGTTGCTGCCTAAACGTTAGTGGATTACTGTACAGTACTATAAACTTCACTTCCGCGCCCCCCCCCCCCCACTACAGCCCATGGCCTTTCACTATAGGCCTTGATCTACAGCCTCTGACCCCCCCCCGAAGTGGATAAAGGAATTGCTTCACCTTTTAGTACATTTGTTGTTTTACATACATGCTCTGGTCCCATTGTGTACTTAAAAGTAGGGTATGGCTGTATTTATTTATATATAGTAATGGCGGCGGTCAGCGACCTAGCGGGACTGCGATATTGTGGTGGACAATTGGGCACTGACACTTTGTGGGAACCAGTGACACTAATACATCGGTGCTAAAAAAAAATATGCACTTTCACTGTACTAATAACACTGACTGGGAAGGGGTTAAACATTTAGGGTTATCAAAGAGTTAACTGTGTTCCTAGCCAGTGTTTTTGTGTACTGTATGTGCTGCTTTTACTAGCAGTCAGATCCCTGTCAGAATGGAGATCTGCCTTGTTTACATAGGCAGATCTCTGTTCTGTGTTTTACCGACGATCGGCGCGCGTCGGCCGACATCCAATGCCTGGCATCCGCAGAACGAATTCTGCTGTCATTAATCACAGCAGTAGCGGCCCGCTGGTGCCCCCTGTAGGCAGAAGTGCAGAATTGTGTGTGTATATATACGTGATCCTGCACAGGATGGCCACCCTGTAGCAGTAAATTTGCTATAGAGCGGTCTTAAAGTGGTTAAAACAAAGCCAGTGACGCACCGTTTCAATAGTTGAGCCACAGTGACATCACTCCCGTGCATGCACGTGGGAGCCTCCATCACGGCACTGTGCTCTGCAGGGGCGGAATGCCAACCCTGCAGTGCAAATGAGCTGGTGACATCACGGGCTGCAGAAGAAGTGAATTTATCCTATATGGTGGACGTTTCTAAGTCTGTAAAAAAGGAAAAAACAAATGTAAGTATTTCAGATGTCAAAATATTTGGGGTCCTTCTGGAGCATTTTAGCTGTTTTAGTCTATATAATCGGTCTATAATTTTTCTCGTGCTCCTTTTTGTCAGTATTTCTTTAATACTTTGTGTAACTATCCTATTTTGGAATTATAGCTCAAGTTGTTAAAGCACCCAAAGAGGTTGAGACCTTACCGCAAGCACTTATCTTTATAATGGAAGTCAGTAGGATGGAGTCACTAATCGTAGACAACTACAGTTTTTCTGGGTCAGTTTTTGCATTTCAAGGGACTGAGGCCATTACAATTAGCCATTGTAGTTTGGGCTTCAAAGCGGAACTACAGTGCATCTGAGCATCACAAACCAAAAACGCTATTTCATTTATTTTTAATTTTCAAAGCAATCTCCCCTATTCACCCATGTCTCCATGCTTTATTTTGGTGAGAAATCACTTTAAAAAACACCCCTATTATTTCTGGTCGTGGCCATCTTGAGTAAGGACAGATAATTTATGTAGCATTTACTTTCTGGAATCTATCTGCCCTTAGCTTACACATGCTGGTAGGAGGGTGTACTTGGCTGAGAAAACCCCTCCTGATGACTCTTGGGCTGTATTACATAATTTGCCTAGGCCTGGAAATCGGGAAGAAACTGAAGAAATGAAAAGAAAAAAATGTAACCACTTCAGCCCCGGCAGAATTTACCCCCTTCTTGACCAGAGCACTTTTTGCGGTTCGGCACTGCGTCGCTTCAACTGACAATTGCATGATGTGGCACCCAAACAAAATTGACGTCCCTTTTTTTCCCACAAATCGAGCTTTATTTTGGTGGTATTTGATCGCCTCTGCGTTTATTTTTTGTACTATAAACAAAAAAAAGACAATTTTGAAAAAACACATTATTTTTTAAATTTTGCTATAATAAATATCCCCCAAAAATATGTAAAAAAAACTATTTTTTTTTTCCTCAGTTTAGGCCGATATGTATTCTTCTACATATGTTTGGTAAAAAAAATCGCAATAAGCGTATATTGATTGGTTTGCGCAAGTAACGTTATAGCGTCTACAAAATAGAGGATAGATTTATAGCATTTTTATTATTTTTTATTTTATTTTTTTTTTTTAATCATGACTGCAATATTATGGTGGAAACATTGGACAATTATGACACATTTTTGGGACCATTGGCATTAATAAAGCGATCAATGCTATAAAATGGCATTGATTACTGTAAAAATGTCACTGGCAGTGAAGGGGTTAACACTGGGGGGCGCTTGAGGGGTTAACTTTGTTCCCTGGAAGGTGATTCTAACTGAAGGAGGAGGGGACTGACTGGAGGAAGTGACGGATCGCGGTTCCTAGCCAATAGGAACACACGATTACACACACTCGTCTCTGTTCTGTCTCTCCTGCACACGATCGCTCGTGGCCAGCGGTCATCGCAACTCTATGCCACGAGCAGAGCACTGCCACCCCTGCTGTGCAGCAGGCGCAGCTGCTAGCCCGACCCCACTAGCTGACGTATAGCTACGGCAGCTCGCACAGGGGAGCCAACCTGCCGCAGTAGAACTGCGGCGGATGGTCGGGAAGCGGTTAAACAAGTAAATAAGATCTCTTTTGTATCTGTTTACTAATGCTAGCAGCATAAAGATTAAAACTAGTCAATGTTGATTGAAAGAGTGAAGTTCCGCTTTGAACTCCACCTGATTTTGTGATTGGAAAATTGTTGCTACTATAATATGAAATTATTTTTGTTTATATTTATTAACCTAATTATAAAGGGCCAGAAAAGACTAATACATTTGTGGATTGTTCGAGGAGAAAAGCGCTTCCAGAAATATATTCACACACAGGGAACTTGAAGATATGCAAACAGGATACCTGGTGGGAATTGAACTCGGGGCTCAAGCAATTGAGGCTGGCATGCTAACCAATGTTTTGTGCATTGATATTAGGAGCAGTATTCTAACCATCCTTACATTTCACATTTTAGCAGTGAGCTGTGGGTGTCTTGATTGAATTTATCATATCTACATGTAATAAATTGACGGAGGTAACATGAAACTTAATCTCAACCCTGCAACTCTTGCAGATCTCTTGCTTCACCAGGCTACTGTGATTAATCCCAGGTAAAATCTCTTGAGGAATTATTTAAAGCATTCAGACTAAAGTGACTAACTTGATTGCATCATCTGTGAAAAATGAAAATATGATACCTTAAAATAGCTTTTGGCCTGATTGTAGATGGCGACGGGTGAATTAAAATCGTTCCAGTACAAGGGCCCACGCATGCAGCCATGTGAAAATACACCAACTAAATGCAGGATCTTGCTGGCAGAAGCTTGTAGAATGATCTGGAGTAAAAAGTGCTTTGTTTTGTACACATGTAGCATTTGAGCAACATTTTACATGCATACAAAGTTACAATGTAAATGGCCTATGTTGGCCACCACTATGGCTCAGTGAGTTGCTACGATCAAGGTGACCTCTGCATAAGGATTGCCAATCCACAATATTGACGCCACATACATGAAGCATGCATGTGTAATGATTACACACTATTGATATTTACATGTTGGACCTGAGTTGGTCACAGAGTCTGGTCTTGTGTAGGTGGGGCTTGTTCCTTATATACCTGTGTGTGTGTGTGTGTGTGTGTGTGTGTATAGCTTTGGTACGAGCTCTTTTTGTGGCAATATGTTTCCCATCAGGTGTGCATTCAGGATGAGTATTGTGGAGTCTCCTGTACGTTATATCATGGCACTGATATTTGCACAGTACATTAATGGACAGTGGTAGCTGGTGCTCCATTTATTTGGGGTGGCGGCAAACAACCTCTAACCCCCCCCCGGTCGCTCGTGGTGGGGAATGATCCCAACCCCAGTCTCCAGCTCAATCCGGTTGCTGGGGAATGCAGACGTTGCTGGGCTTGGTTCCCCAGAGGAAGGGACGGGTAGGAAGTGCCCAGATAGAAGAAGCCGGCTCGGGCCAGGTGATGGGGAGGACATTGACCCCGAACATTCACCAGTGTATATATAATAAAACAAAATTTCACCCGTGGGACTTTATTTGAGGTGATCATAATGGTCAAAATCAGTAATTGGAGTAAGTTAAGTAAGTCAAATCTCAGAATTTATTTGCATGGGAAATAAAACGGACATGAATAGTAGACCCATTGAAACAGCATAGCGCAAATTGTAAACAGCCATACACGTGGTAATATGCAATGGTAGTAATACAAAGAATGCATGTACATCTGTATACGTGATGTGTTTCGTGAGCTCAGCTTGCTTCTTCAGGAGTTTGTCTGCTTGTGCAAAATGCCTGTAAAGTAAATATCAGACACTTGTGTGAATCAGACACTTATACTCCCTGCATCACTCAACCATGTATCTTTTCCTTCATGATGACCCTTATTATTCTGACTTTTCTTACACCATTCCCTTTCTCACTTTCCCTTGTGCATCCCTGCCCGTATTGTTGCGGACTTCAGTACATTACATGGCTACTTTCATATACTTTGACTCTTAGCTAACCTTTTAGTAGCTATTAATGGACTCGGTTACATATACTCATACAATTTTTTTGTTATGCTGCCTATGGCTAATGGGGGACTTCAAGGGACACTTTTTCTACTCATTTTCTTACCCTTTTTCGCCCTCCACTTGGTCTCTGTCTGGGTGTGTTGGGTCCCGGTTGGAATGCCTTTCGCTGCTGCCGTGTGGGGATTAGCCCTCGGACCCAATCTTCCAATGTAAGTATGGGATGTCCTATCAGGCCCCTTGCTTGCTGTCTGACCATAACCAATATTGTATGTCCTATCTCATTGATATTTATTTTGCACAAGCAGACATCAACTCCTGAAGAAGCGAGCTGAGCTCGCCAAATGCGTTGAATATACAGATGTACATACAGTCTTTGTATTACTACCATTGCATATTATCATGTGTATGGCTGTTTACAATTTGCACTATGCTCTTTCAATGGGTCTACTATTCATGCCTATTTTATTTCCTATGAGTACTGTCCGTGATACTTTTTTTATTTGCACTAACATACAATTTTTTAGGACAAGCTTTCGGGGTATGTCACCTTCTTCAAGGTCCAAGCAGAACTGATTCACACATTTTTAAGTAGAATGTTAAAGAAGAAGAAAGGGGGAAAAAAAAAGAGAAAACCAAACACATACAAATCAATGGTAATAAAGATAGCAGCAGAGTTAGTGAGATAAGACAGAGGGAGAGCTATAGAATGCAGGGGGGGGGATACTAGACAGAGGGGGTCGTAAAACTTTAGCATAATGTGTAAGGAAAGCAATATCTAAATTCAGGCCGTTATTTTTCGTGTCAAAAAGAAGTATCATTCTTAGTTCAAACGTTTTCCTTTCCTGGATAAATTCCCTTTTGAGAACTAAAACATTGAGTTCTTCTATAGTGTGGTCCGGTTGTGAGAAATGATGTCCCACAGGTGTGCATAAACTGTCTTCTTTATGTTCTTTGATGGTATGTCTGTGCAAATTCATCCTCGCTTGCAACTTCTGTCCTGTTTCACCAACATAAGATCCTTTGCTGCACCTTTTGCATTGGATGAGGTACACAACATTACTGGAGGTACAGCTGTACGATCCCATGATATTGAAGGTCCCATTTGTGTGTGTAACACTTTTGGATAGATTAATCTGGTTGCATAGTTTGCAGTGTTTTTTATTGCAGGGTTTGCTTCCATTATTTGTGACTTCATAATCAGTGAAGTTTCCTGCTGATTAGTTTGTGTCTGAGGTTGGTTGGTTGTCTGAAAGCCAATAATGGGGGTTGTTGGAATATTACTTTCAGAGTTTCATCCCTATGTTGGTGAAACAGGACAGAAGTTGCAAGCGAGGATGAATTTGCACAGACATACCATCAAAGAACATAAAGAAGACAGTTTATGCACACCTGTGGGACATCATTTCTCACAACCGGACCACACTATAGAAGACCTCAATGTTTTAGTTCTTAAAGGGAATTTCAGAACTATCCAGGAAAGGAAAATGTTTGAACTAAGAATGATACTTCTTTTTGACATGAAAAATAACGGCCTGAATTTAGGTATTGGTCTCCTTACACATTATGCTAAAGTTTTACTACCCCTCTGTGACTAGTACCCCCCCCCCCCCCCTCCATTCTATAGCTCTCCCTCTAACTCTGCTGCTATATTTATTACCATTGATTTGTATGCTGTTTGGTTTTCTCTCCCTTTTTTTTTTTTTTTTTTTTTTTTTTTTTTTTTAACATTCTGCTTAAAAATGTGTGAATCAGTACTGCTTGGACCTTGAAGAAGGGGGCATCCCCCGAAAGCTTGTCCTGAAAAATTGTATGTTAGTGCAAATAAAAAAAGTATCACGGACAGTACTCAATTTTCTCTGTCACAATTGCACTAATACGGCTACAATCAAATCAGTTATGTTATTTCCAATGCAAATAAACTCTGAGATTTTACATACTCAACTTACTTCAATTACTGATTTTTGACCATTATGATCACCTCATTTAAAGTCCCACGGGCAAAATTTTGTTGTATTATGTTATTTTGGGATGGAGGTGTGTCATAACAGAGACTGCTTTCAGACTGCTCCTTTTTCTATTTGTCACCAGTGTATTAATTCACTAATGTCACACAAGTGGGTGGGCTCCGGGCACAGTGCTCTACGTGTCCGGTGCCCTGCATGGAAATTAGGGGGTGGCGCCCCTGCACCCATAATGGACATGCCACTGTTAATGGACATGGGGGGGCAGAGCCAGCATGGTTCAGTTGTCCAGCAGGTCTGCTCTGATGGCTAGTGGAAGGAGTCATTCAATTTAATTTGATTGGTTGGGACCACAAGAACAGCTCTTAATATAATATACACTTTATAAATAGTGTTTAATCAGCAGCATAGGCACCACTGGCTACAAATTGTTAATATTCACATGTCTGCCCTGCCGAGGGGCAGCCAATAGAGTAAATGTATGATATATACATTTGTATAGAGTAAATTATGCAATTTACTCCCCCCCCTGAAATGTGTTTGCGTTTTTGTGTTTATTGAGTTGTGTTTTTTTTTTTTTTTTTAACACCCCTGAACTCCACTCTTAGGCTGGGTTCACACTGGTACGACACAACAGTCGTACCACGTTGGATCTGACTTTGCCCTGTGACTTGAAGTCCGACATGTGTCCGACTTTGATCCCCGACAATACCAGGCACTGTGTCTGGTATGAATCTTTAGGGGGAATTCCACGCACAATGTAAAAAAAAAAAAAAAAACAGCATGGGTTCCCCCTCCAAGAGCATACCAGGCCCCAAAAAAGACGTGGGGGCCCCCCAGAATCCATACCAGACCCTTATCCGAGCACCCCCCCCGAACCGTACCAGGCCCGCATGCCCTCAACATGGGGGGGGTGCTTTGGGGCAGGGGGGCCCTGTACCCCCCCCCCCGCCCCAAAGCACCTTGTCCCCATGTTGATGAGGACAAGGGCCTCTTCCTGACAACCCTGGCTGTCGGGGTCTGTGGGCGGGGGGCTTATTGGAATCTGGAAGGTCCTGGCCCCCCACCCTATGTGAATAGGGTACCCCTACCCATTCACCAAAAAAAAAAAAAAACACTTTACACATATTTTTAAAGTAATTTATTAAGGGAGCTCCGTCGTCTCTTCTGATCTCTTCTCCCCTCTCCCCTCCCCACTTTTGCGGGTCTTCTCTCTCCGCTGAGGTCTTTTAGCCCTCCCTGATTCTTCTCCCTCTGTCCACTGCCTTCTGCCTCTGCTGGGTCTTCTCCGCTATCTTCTCGCTCTTTTGCAGGGTCTTCTTTGTGTGGTATGCTATATAAATTTTTTTTTTTGTCTGATAAATAGTTTTGTAAACATTTTGGTATGTATCACTCCTAGTAACAAATACCAGTACTTCTGGATGGAGAACAATCCTAAAACATTTTGAGGAATTTAACTCCAAAGCTAAACATTCACATCCCAACAAGCCTGTTTTGACTGTGAGACTCAGTCAAGTTAAAGGTTGTGTGGTGGAAAAATAACTTTGAACCCTTTCAAAATTTTGTGAGAGCAGATTCTATGGTTTGCCAGCTTTGGTGCCATGAGTTTCACAGTAGACAGGGAGACTGTTCCAAGGTAAATATGTAGAGGTAGCGTCTGTAGAATGCTCACTATTCTTATTAGCTAGTCTCCTCAGTTTGTCCATAGTCATAACATATTTCTCGGATTATCAGAAAGCTACTATGTTGGTGCTTACGAAGGGTTAACAACTGTTGGTTTTTTGTTTTTTTTTTTGTCGTCCCCCCCCTTATCTTTTTTGCAGCATAGGTGACAGTTCTATAGATTTTTGTTTTTTTGAAAGTCTTTATAAAAAAAAAAAAAAAAAAAAAATGCAAACCAGATATCAAGCAACCCTACTAAAATCTGTATAGTAATGTTACTTCTGGCAAATGGAACAATTGTGCCATAGTGTGCTGGTGACATTCTTCTGCTCTGACAAAGGATCTCCAGATTGGGTCCAGAGCTTTTAATCAGCGATCACATTGTTACAGCAGATTGCAACATTTCAGAGCCACGCAGGAACCCGTCATCAAGAATGTGTTTGGCACATTCCTGATGAAGGAGTCCTGCGTGGCTCCAAAACATTGCAATCTGCTGTAACGATGTGATCGCTGATTAAAAGCTCTGGACCCAATCTGGAGATCCTTGGTGTGCTGATGACATTCTTCTGCTTTGGCTTGACACTGTTCCAGCCGGTGGTCACTTTAGCACTTGTATGCACAGCCAATTCTACAGGAACATGCGCAATGGGATTAGTGCGTTTTATAGTTTCTGAGGGCTGTTCACCCCAGAACACGGTGCAGGTAAGGCAAGTTTCCATTAATGTGTGAACCAGCCCTTAGACTCAAAAACAGCACACACAGTTGTCTTTTAGGATAGGTTCATACTTGTGCGGGTCAGGAGCGCTCGCAGATCTTTGTGTAAGCACCCCATTCATTTCAGTGGGTTGCCTTACCTGCTGAAACTCGTTTGCCGATGCATGGAGGTGCTAACAAGTATTAATGACACCACCCACGTCTACTAAAGAGCAGCCCATTGAAATGAATAGGCGGTCTAAATGCAGAACGTGGGTTACACAAGTGTGAACCTAGCCTTAAGGCTGCATTCACACCTGAGCGTTTTGAGCACATTTTGCTGCGATTTTGTTCCGGTCACCAATGTAAAAGGCAGAAAAACGCCTGTAATCTGCCCCAAAGAAGCTCGTTATTTTTTGAGCTTAGGGTGTTTTTCAGGCGTTTTGTTTCAGGTGACAAAACGCTCAGATGTGAACAGGTGCCATTGAAATGAATGGGATTTTCCTTGTCAGGCGTGTTTTCGGGCGTTTTACGAGGGGTTTTATGATCTGAAAACGCTTAGGTATAAATGCAGCTTAAAGGAGAAGTACAGCCAAAGCTCATTTGGCTGTACTTCTCCTGTGGATCACAGGAGTGCAGTTCGTTTTGTACTCCTGTGAGCTGCTGAAGCCCGCTGTCAGCTGACCTCACAAAGTCAGTTAGCCAATCAGGCGAGAGACGCGGACCTGTTTGGACCTTCCAGTCTCCCCTATGGAGCGGTGACATGTCCGCTGACATCTGCCATGATCCAATCCTGTCCGCAAAATCCAGACAGATGGTGGTCCTATTTTCCATCTGTCTGGCAAATCAGTTATGATCAAATGGAAAATGGACAGGCGGTTTGTTTTTCACCCGATTTTCCCCTTAGCGAAGAGCGGGACTGTGTCCTTCTCCACTCCGCACACTGAGAGGAGACGGACCTGTCAACCGCCTGCTCAGCGTGGATCAGCAGAGCGATTTCCCCCACTGAACAAGTGGTTTTCTCAAAACGGAAGCACCCGTGATGGGGGCCTAAGGGACACAACAAATGCTATTGCTGCCTGTGCCAGTTCGCACCATAGCATTTGTTTTGGTGTGCACACTGTATCGCAAGTGAAATTATGGTCATTGATGCAGTTCCCCTAAACAAACGGGGGGGGGGGGTTAAATCGTGAATTAAATTTAAAAAAATGTAAGTACAATGTATAAATAGTACTTTACAACCTAGAGGTTTAGCCCTGGTTCACATTGGTACATGGACATGTCAAATCGGCAGCAATTGCCGGCAAGGGCACCGCCCTAATCGGTGCGATGCTGCATTTGTGGAGCTGCACAGATTTCAAAATGTAGTTTCTCTACTACTTTTTGCGATTTCGGGCTGCGATTTACATTGACATCTGTGCAGAAACCTGCACAGATGTCTCTGAAATCGTGGCCGAAATCGGGACTGACATGCGTGAGTGAAATCCTTCATTTGGGCTTCATTCCCGTAGCTCAGTCTGAACTTAAACTCGGATTTTGACTTGCATTTTATGCATTCTATGGATCACTAAAATTAGGTTTCTTGTATATAGATTATGATTTGAATGCATTATTTTTGAGATATATATATATATATATATATATAAAAAATTTTATTATTATTTCTGGACATTTGTTAATGGATTTGTATGCTACTTGGGTGAATGGAACTTTTTCTATGTGATTGGTGCGTGATTACATCTCGTTGAGCCATCTCTCTGGAATCTAAGATGAAAATAATTATGATAATTTGTATTGATTAATTGGTTGATGCCTAATGGATTTCTGGTTTGAAATGTAACAATATAGAATAATGTCAGTATACATCTTGTTCTCATCTGAAGAAGGGCATAAGCTTTGTAGCCCGAAACTGTTAAGTGGAACGACATGAAAAGTATGTAATTTATTACATGTGGAATTAATAAAATTTAAGTGAGGGCGGCACAGTGGTGTAGTGGGTAGCACTTTCGCCTAGCAGTGATGCCCCGTACACACGGTCGGATTTTCTGACGGAAAATGTGTGATAGGACCTCGTTTCGGAAATTCCAACCGTGTGTAGGCTCCATCACACATTTTCCATCGGATTTTCCGACACACAAAGTTTGAGAGCAAGCTATAAAATTTTCCGACAACAAAATCCGTTGTCGGAAATTCCGATCGTGTGTACACAAATCTGACGGACAAAGTGCCACGCATGCTCAGAATAAATAAAGAGATGAAAGCTATTGGCCACTGCCCCGTTTATAGTCCCGACGTACGTGTTTTTCATCACTGCGTTCAGAATGATCGGATTTTCCGACAACTTTGTGTGACCGTGTGTATGCAAGACAAGTTTGAGCCAACATCCGTCCGAAAAAATCCTAGGATTTTGTTGTCGGAATGTCCGAACAAAGTCCGACCGTGTGTACAGGGCATAAGAAGGGTCACTGGTTCGAATCCCAGCCATGACACTACCTGCCTGGAGTTTGCATGTTCTCCCTGTGCCTGCGTGGGTTTCCTCCCGGTACTCCGGTTTCCTCCCACACTCCAAAGACATGCTGGTAGGTTAATTGGAACCTGTCTAAATTGTCCCTAGTATGTATGAATGTGTGTTAGGGACCTTAGATTGTAAGCTCCTTGAGGGTAGGGACTGATGTGAATGTACAATGTATATGTAAAGCGCTGCGTAAATTGACAGCGCTATATAAGTACCTGAAATAAATAAATAAGTGCAGCAATCCCTGGATATATATATATATTTATTATATTTAGATTATATTTTACATTGTGTGTCAAAGCATTTGGTGATGTAGGAGGAAATCGTGAGAAAAAAAAAAAAAGCAGTTCAATGCACAGTAAAGGCCAGCTTAGTAGAAAATACACATATCAATGAGCATCTATGTGCTGTTGTAAAAACTAGCTCTTAAAAAACAAAACAAAAAAAAAAAAACATGTTTAATAAGGGACTTGTAAATGTCCTACTGAAAGTGGTGTCTAAAGATATGGGTGAACATAACATAAAATTCATCTGATACAAGAAATTTTGCATAGCTTTGAGCCTTAATTGAGCCCTAATTGGAAAGTGTAGCTTGTACAAATAATCACAGCAGACTCGTTTTCCAATTCTCCACTGTGAGTTGTAAACCCTGGACCATGGTTTGCAAACAAATTTGTGATTATAAAATAAATGCTAATGAGTATATTTATGTGTCAGACATGAACACAATTTTCTAATGGTCAGGTACGGGTCTAATAACTGATCAACCATGAATAATAGATAGGGGTGCATTTGTAAGTTTTGTTTTTCCATAGCAATTGTTAACTCCATGCCAATTATCTCAACAGCTGGGAGTTTATGGAGATATGCATTCTGTAAATATTAGTTTTACAAGTTTTTTTTATTTATTTATTTTTTTTCGTTTTAAGGGCACTCTGCACGATAGAAAGAATGCTGGGACCTGCAGCAATTCACAATGAGATGATGTAATTTATTTTTCCCAGCATGTTAATGTTCCGATGTTGAACTTTCAGCACATGTTCAAATATTTTTTGCAGCATATAGGCACGGGACATTGCTGGGAGTGCCCAGAGCCACACAGCTGGAGATTTAAATAGAAACGGGTGATTTTTACACTGCTGACTACTTATCAATAACAAGGGGGATTTGTTAGAACACTGTGATCTTCACAGATGTGACCAATTCACTTTAAGGCAACCTACTTAATCTGGCAGTGGAAAACGTATCCATATATAAAATATATATTTCAGCCCTGTTGCCAAAAGAGTGGATAATATAAATTATGTTATCTAATATGTAATTATGTAAAGACTAGTAATTTACAGCAGCTCTATTTTTGGTGCCAACTCCCCAAACCATGTTAATTATCTATTGTCAAAAATCTTCCTTTTTACTGTACATAATTATGAAAAAAAAATGCATGATCACAAAAGGCTTAATCTTAAGAAGTGCTCTGAACATATTGCGGTACTTAATTACTTTTACAATGCAGAGGATATAAATCATGTGGGACCATAAAACACTGAGGAACAAAACTATCTGATATGCTTGTTTTGTCCATGAATAGCTTGGATATATTGTTTGTAATGGCTAACCTGAAACAATATGTAAATAAACAAATGTTTCTGGATCGTTTTAAATTGGACATTTTGTTTGCTAGTGTCTTTTAAAAAGACTGTTTTCATTGTACCTTTTTGTGTCCTTTTTGTATATTGGTGATATAACGTTATCCATGAGAGTGTTTGTTTTTTTTTTTTTTTTTTTAAATACTCTCATGGCCAGAGCTAGAAATTACCCTTAAGACCTCTTTTAAAATGATATGGTGCTTTGTAGTTTGGTATTTTTCACATTAATGCACTACAAGGCACCAAATATCAGGCTTGTACTTTTTTTTTTTCTCCCTCACTTTATTATAGTATATTGTGGTGTGCTACAACACAGCACTTGCATTGGACTGCATTTTCAAGATTCATCAGAGTGCTATTTAAAATTATTGGCACTACAACATATAGCACCACCTATCGTTGATTATTGTGCACACAGGTGTGAACCTAGTCCTGTATGTACATAAAGATGCTTTACAGCAGTCTTTCTAAACCTTTTTTCAGTCAAGCCACCCTTTACAATTCTGCAATCTCGAGACACCCCATTCTAAATTGTAAAAAACTGGACTAATAGTTTTACATAACACAGCAACGTACACACACGTAGGGCACCCAACATTTGAGGTGATTTAGTCTTCCAAAGCAAATGCAGCTTTGCATACTGGTACTGACTTGTATCCCAGTGTTTCTCTTCCCCAATCAGCTAAAGTGACCCCAGTGCCCGATGCCCCCCTTATCTCATTGGCTGTTAGAACACTGGTGGCTGGAAGGTTGTAATGGTGCACAATGAAAACCTGTGGCTTTATGCTGTTATATAAAGGCTATCCAAAAATAATACGATCTAAAAACAGTCATTTTTGGTTAGTTTGGGCATCGGACTTGGCAAACTTTTTTCTATTGCTGAGATTTTTTGGGATAATTTTGAGCAATATTCTTTTTGTGATATTTTTGTTGTAGTTTACAATTGACATCGTTTGCCTTTATTAAAGAGGCAATCACTTTGCCAATTCAGAGGATAGCAAAAGAGAATCTTGGCAAAGTGATGGATTCTCCTTTTAAAGGTGAACTCCAGCCTTCCCTTCAGTCTTGCACAGTTGTACAAGCTCTTCTCTTTTACTGAAACTTCCTTCTCTAATTTCACAGTAAAATGTGAGTTTTTCCTAGTGGACATTAGAAGCAGCGGCATGTCAGATTGGGCCTCCCCATTTCCTGGCTTCACCTAAACTGAGATGTCCTCATTCTGCTGCAGGCAGGAGGAAAAACATTGTGTTCATTCAATGCCATTTGCCGAGATAACATTCACACATCTGCATTGCAGCGCACCGCTGTTCTTGTAAATGGCATACACTTTCCCAAAGCATCTGCCTTGGCGCACACAGAAACATGCAATAATGTACTACTGTTTATTTTGTTGGGCTAATGAAACATTCTGCAGTATCTGTCACTTCATGTGTCCAGTTAAGTACACAGTGGAGGTAGATTTACTTAAATCTGTGCACTTAGGATCTGGTGTAACGATGCATGGTAGCCAATCGGCTTCTAACTTGTCACAGCTTGTTCAATTAAGCTTCGACAAAACCTGGAAGCCGATTGCTTACTATGCAGATCTGCACCAGGTTCTGCATGCTCCAGTTAGTAAATTACCCCCAGAGAATCTAGACCTGCAGCCTTCCATTCAGTGTGGAAACTGTCAGCTTGTGTTGTGAATGGTTACAGCTCGAGAAGAGTGCTTACATTCACAAACACGCAAGCTGACTACAGCACACAGCAGCTACTACACTAGTCCGAGGCAGTGTAGTGTAGTACTTGGCTTGTGCTGTTGTCGGCATGCATTTTTTTTTTTTTGTGGATGAACAGACTTCTTGAGCTGCAATCAATGACCACACAAGCTGACAGTTTCCACTCTGTTCTCCTGAATAAGAAGCTGCAGCTCCATACTCTGTGTAAACAAATCAGGAGATGAGTAGACTCGGCACTGCACTCTGTTGAATTCTGTTCTCTCTGGCAGTTTGGAAGATAGAGGAGGCTGTGCAGGCAGTGTGAACTGCTTAGCTATTGAAAAACAAATCTCAGCAACCCCTGCATGGATTTAGAGATGCAGCGTATGTGCCCAGTATCCTTTGAGGGTTTTAAAAAGCTTAACCTTTTTCTGGGGATTCTTATTTTACAAATGGCGATAAAGCCTGCATAAAGATGGTACTGTTGCTTTGTGTCAGGAATACATGTGAGTTTAATGCCGCGTACACACTATCGGAAATTCGGCCAGCAAAAGACCGATAAGAGGCTTTTGGTCGGAAAATGCAACCGTGTGTATGCTCCATCGGACTTTTGCTAGCGGAATTCCCACCTGCAAAAGATTGAGAGCAGGTTCTCAATTTTTCGGTCGGAAAAAGTTCCTATCCGAAAATGCGATTGTTTGTATAAATTCCGACGCGCAAATTTCCTACGCATGCTTGGAAACAATTCGATGCATGCTCGGAAGCATTGAACTTCATTTTCTCGGCTCGTCGTAGTGTTGTACGTCACCGCGTCCTTGACGGTCGAAAGTTCAGAGAACTTTTGTGTGACCGTGTGTATGCAAGGCAAGCTTGAGCGGAATTCCATCGAAAAACCATCCAAGTTTTTCTCCGACGGAAAATCCGCTCGTGTGTACGCGGCATTAGGCTGTTGCACATAAACACCCATATAAACATGGAGGAACGCATGTGACTGCAGACCAATTGAGAAGCATTTTTTTACGTTTTAATATGCATTATAGTGTGTACCAGGGCCATCAGGCAAACTGGCTTGCCAACATGTGTGGAACTAACAATATATCATGGATGAAGTAAGATACCTAAAATCAAAGCTGCATTCTGTAAACGTGCTTAATCAGAGCTTCTGCATTTGCATGTTATGTGATCACAAAGAATTTTATCATTAATGACCATGTAGTTGCTAGTGGAGCCTGTGAATGCTGCTTTGTGTGCTGGTTGGTGCATGATATTGTTTGGGAGTGTGCTAAGCATAGTTGAGTAGTTGACACTTGCTTCTCTCAAGCCATTTTTCTTGTGTCAAGTCTATTAAATGGAAATATATTTAGAATAGCAATGAGGCAGTATTTTGATTCACAGCATGTAGTGTAATGGACTGGAATGATTGCCTTCAAAAAAATCATGCAGCATTTTCCGAGCATTAATAGAGTATGCATGTTCCAGTATGCTTTTAGAGCCATTGTAGTGACACTGAATATTCAACATAGGCTGGGGAATTTCTATTTCATCCAGCCTGATGTCTGCATTTGATAACTGACATGAATGTATTTAAACACACAAATTATCTGTGATAATATGATTTATACAAAGGTCAGTGAACAACATTTGGTTGGGAGCATTTGTTAGATTGTTTGATAATGTCTAGCTCTCCAGGGAAGGATATTCATATTGTCAGAATAGGTTTTAGTGTTATCAATGGTTCTATGAAAGATCTGGAATTTTGGATTTCTTTCTCTGCAGTTATCTATAAGATCTCCAGATTTCTTTTCAGGTTTTAAATGGAAGGAAGATTCTGGCTTAGAGTTGTGGAGAAGATTGAATTCCATTCTATAGTTTCACAGCTTTATCTTATACACTAGATTACCAAAAGTATTGGGACACCTGCCTTTTACACGCACATGAAGTTTAATGGCGTCTTAGTCTGTAGGGTTCAATATTGAGTTGGCCCATCCTTTGCAGCTATAACTGCTTTAACTCTTCTGGGAAAGACATCCACAAGGTTTAGGAGTGTGTCTATGGGAATGTTTGACCATTCTTCCAAAAGTGCATTTGTGAGGTCAGGTACTGATGTTGGACGAGAAGGCCTGGCTTTCAGTCTCCACTCTAATTCATCCTAAAGGTGTTCTATCGGGTTGAGGTCAGGACCAGTCAAGTTCCTACACCCCAGACTCACTCATCCATGCCTTTTTATAGACCTTGCTTTGTGCACTGGTTCCATTCATTTGGTGGAGGGGGGGGATTATGGTGTGGGGTTGTTTTTCAGGGGTTGGGCTTGGCCCCTTCGTTCTAGTGAAGGGAACTCTTAAGGGGTCAGCATATCAAGGCATTTTGGAAAATGTCATGCTCCCAACTTTGTGGGAACAGTTTGGGGATATTGCAACATGACTGATCACCAGTGCACAAAGCAAGGTCTATAAAGAAAGGGATGAGCGAGTTTGGGATGGAGGTATTTGACTGGCCTGCACAGAGTCCTGAACTCAAGCTGATTGAACACCTTTGGGATAAATTAGAGCGGAGACTGCGAGCCAGGCCGCCTTGTCCACATCAGTGCCCTGAACTCACAAATGCGCTTCTGGAAGAATGATCAAACATTCCCATAGACACACTCCTAAACCTTGTGGACAGCCTTCCCAGAAGAGTTGAAGCTGTTATAGCTGCAAAGGGTGGGCCAACTCAATATTGAACCCTATGGACTAAGACTATGATGCCATTAAATTGAATGTGCGTGTAAAGGCAGGTGTCCCAATACTTTTGGTAATATAGGGTATGTACACTTCATAACACTAGGGAATAGCCATCTGACCCCACATATCCTCACATTTGCTCCTTGTTTTCTCAGGTTAAACGATTTAATTGCTGTTGTTGGTAATTTTATTGTCATTGTGCTTTTTTTTTTTCTGTTCATTATTGTGATCTTGTGTTGTCTTTGTTGTATTTAACTGTATCACAATAATTTCTCTTTGGGATTATTCTAAATCTGAAAATGAATATATATAAGGAAACCCACTATTTCATAGCTTTTTGACAATTTGTCATTCGTGCAGCACAAGCATTGCATTGTGGAAAGGTGGGAGCGTTTGTGTTTTTTTTTTTTTTTTTTTTTTTTAGCCTTGCAGTAGAGGGGAGGTGGCTGGCACAAAAGTATTTCAAGGCAAGGAATGCTGTCTGTGTGGGGGAACTTTGCTTTGTGTCACACTGCAAGATGTTTAATGTAATTCTTTTGAATAATTTAATGTGGATGTTTTCAGGTATGGGCCTAGTCCTCATCTAGTGTCCATGATCTAAATTATTTATACATATTTCTATAAGCTGTTTAAATTTTTCAATTATTAAAGTTGTTTACAAAGCAAAATAAATTGTTATGCCTAATGTAGTTTAACAAAGCCCCTTTTTTTTTTATCAATGGCTGAAGGGCTATACCTAGGGCCCTTTCACATTGCTCCCTTGAAAAAATGCATGTGTTTTTGGTGCTTTTTTTTTTTTTCAAGCATTTTCTCGTTGCTGACTCCAGTCATGCACTTGTGAAAAATGCACCAAAAACGCAACCACAGTGGTGTGTGGTGTGTGTTTTTTTTTTTTTTTTTTTTTTTTTTTGTTTTGTTTTTGTGTTTTCCAGTCATTTCAGTGGGGAGGTGCGTTTTTGGTGCGCTCTCTAAAACTTGCACCAAAAATGCACTTTATAAAACGCACCACACGTACAGCAGATTGATGTAGAGTTCCATAGTATTGAAAGGGATGCAATTTTTATACATTTTTGTTCTACATTTTAAATACGAAAAGAAAAGCACATCAAAACTGATCAGTGTGAAAGGGCCGCTAAAGGGAAACTGTAATGGTTATGAGTACATTTTATATAGGTTTTGGTGTGTGGGTGTGTGTTTTTTTTTTTTTTTTTTTCCAATAGTTCTTTTTTATATACACTTTGTAGTTTTACAAATATTTACTGCAGAATAGTAGTTTTAAACTACTGTGAAATAGCTTGGACTATGTCAAGGGGGAGGAGTCACTGCTCTCGTGGATGACTCATTGAATTTTGTAAGCAACCAGCTGCTTTTAGTATAGGTGAAAGTAATGTAATCTGGGTGGTGCATGCCCCCCCTAAAACCAATGTTCAGTGGCTAGTATAAGTGCCATTTAATTAGTGGTCAGTATGACCCTTATAACATTTGTCGGTGTTCATCTTTATAACAGCAGTGGTCAGTTAGCTCCTTTTATAACAATGGCGATCTCTTAAATTGGTTGTTGGAATTTGTCCCCCTTTTTTTCCTGGTGGTCAGTGGTAGATGAATGGTTTACTTTACAAAAGCCTCAGAAATCCTACCCTACTTCCTCTTTGTTCCCAGGTCCTCTGGGTCTGACATCAGGGTCTAGTAATGTTTGTGGCAGAGCTGTACTTGCTGGACAATTTAAAGACTGCATAACATTAACTACTTGCCCACTGGGCTCTTATACCCCCTTCCTAACCAGGCCAATTTTCAGCTTTCAGTGCTCTCACATTTTGAATGACAATTACTCAGTTATGAAACACTGTACCCATATTAATTTTTTTTTGTCCTTTTTTTTTCACACAAATCGAGCTTTCTTCTGGTGGTATTTAATCACCACTGGGTTTTTTATTTTATTCACTATAGATGAAAAAAGACTACAAATATTGTAAATAAAAAATGCTTTTTTCTTTGATTCTGCAAATACATTTTGCAAATTAGTAATTTTTCTTCATAAATTTTGGGCAAAATTTATACTACATATCTTTGGCAAAAATAACCATAATCAGTGTATGTTGTTTGGTCTTTGTGAAAGTTATAGTCTACAAGCAATGGTGCCAGTCATGAAAATTGATCACGCCTGATGTACTCATTGCCTATCTAATTTCTTGAGACACAAGCCAGGAAAGTATAAATACCCCCCCCCCCCCCCATGACCCCTTTTTTGGAATTTGATTTTCCAATGTATTTAGACCCTACCAAACACACTGGGCATTTTTCAGGGCTTTTGGGCTAAAAATAGCGCCAGAAAAATGCCCCCTGCATCCCCAGTGGGGCAGTGCGCTTGCAGGAAGTTAGAAAAAGTCTTGCAAGCAACATCTTTTGGGTGTATACACCGCTCCTGCCAATTGGAATGACTGGGCACCGTTGGTGAAGCGGTACACGGGCGCATTTAACCCTTTATTCGACCGCTAGCGGGGGGTTAAAAGCGCCCTGCTAGCAGCCGATTAGTGGCGCTAAACTAGCAGTGTTTCAACCTTTAACCGTCCCAGTGTGAAAGCAACCTTAGTAAAAAAAATTGTCATATTAATAGGATATTTCTCTCACCTGGCATACTACACCCCAAAACACATTCTGCTACTCTTCCGGAGTATGGCGATACCACATGTGTGAGACTTTTTCACAGCCTGGCCACATAAAAAAGATCCAACATGCAGGGAGCACCATCAGGTGTTCTAGGGACATAAATTACACCTTTAATTTCTTGACTACTTATTACACTTTTGAAGGCCCTAGAGCACAAGGACAATGGAAACGCAAAACAAAACCCATTTTGGAAAGCGGACACCCCAACACATAATCGAGGAGGCATAACGAGTCTTTTGAACATGTCATTTTTTTTACATTTTTTTTTTTTTTTTTTTTATCGCAAGTTTTTGGAAAATGTGGAAAGAAATGAGAGCGCATTTAAAAATTTTTTTTTTTTTTTACACAAAGTTGTCCATTTCTAAGATATTTCTAAGACATAGCATGTACATAGCAAAAATGACACCCCAAAACACATCCTGCTGCTACTCCTCACTACCTAATACACTTTTGTGAGGAACAGATGAGCACTGCTGTGGCACGGATGAGGCATGGATGGAGCCACAAATGAGCATGGATGGGCTCTTCAGATCCAGCCCAATCGCGCTGCTGCACTGGCTCCCTCCTCTCCTTACACGCTGTACTGATCGGCGTGAGGAGAGAGCTGAACCGGACATGCGCCGATTTGTTTACAATTGACCGCACCGTCATTGGACAGAGTGATCACGTGGTAAAGGGCCGCTGTAACTAGCCCTTTACCCTGATCAGACATTTCCGGGTGCGTGTGGGAAGCACGAGTTCAGAAAGGACGTCCTAGTATACCCTCCCAGGACTAGCTGACCGTAGTCGTCATTTGCCTATGGCCCTGTCGGAAAGTGGTTAATCAGCAATAGTTTATATTTGCTTTACTAAAAAAAATCTACTTTTAGATTGCCAGTTGCAAGAGTTTCAAATGTGAGCTGGATGAAGCTTGCTGGGCCCTGTACAAATTTATTGTGAAAGTAAAATATTTGCTCAGGAATTTTAGGGACCCTGGCAGCAGATTTGGTGTGCTTGGCATTATTTCCATGTTGAGGGGTATGGCTTTTTTTACCACAATCATTCCATGAAAACTATTTCCTATCCAACTGCTGGGTGTGCCAGGGTACCGTGGATTTCTGACAAGTCCAAGTTGATGGTACAACTGGGCACTTTCCAAGTGTGAAAGGGCATGAGCATGACGTGTCCCATCAGCTGAACGGTTTCCTTCACCGACCACTGGGTTTTTGGTCCTCAGCATTTGTCTGTTTCTGCAGCAGAGCTCGGAAGCACATTTGGAAACACCTATGTTCATTGATGTTTCTGCCTGTCAGATACCTTGTTGTAGTAAGGTGCTTTTTTGTTGCTGCCATTGTGTATAGGTTTTTTTTTTTTTACATTAAACAGTCTTCAGCAGCCTCCAATTGTTAGCAGAGCATGGCTTTTCCTTGCCCTGCTTTATTCCTCCTACAAAGCTGATTTTGTTTGATTTATTGATTTTATTTTAACCTACATGTTATTTTAACCTACATGTTATCTTTTAACTGTCTGCAAGTGTACCTGGGTGAATAGATGCTGTTTTGAAGACCAAGGATGGACACACCAAATATCAATTTGACGTAGATTTAAAAAAAAAATTTTTTTTTTCTATTTATGCACTTTGAAGGTTGTTAATTGAAAAAAAGAAAACTATTACTTTCATTATTTATACAGGCATCCTCATTACATTACAGCATTTGTTCCTTAACTGCTGTGTGTGTGGTATATAAATACACACACTTTTATACATACATTAAAAATTATATATATGTATATGTAGCACTTACCCCTGAAGGAGCGGCTGATTTTATTTGGGTCTTTGCCCTCACCCCCCCTTACCTGTATTTCCACCAGACACGGAACTTAAAGTCTATATTAGGCCTTACGCCCACCAATGTATGCACCAGTCACTTTGTTATGTTTCCAATGCTTTATTTCAAAACTTTTGAAGAAGTAGCAATAAAGAGGTAGAAAGGGAGTTGCAGGAGGGTTCAGATACCTTCTGCAGATCACTGAGGAATTTGAGATCCTGAAGACAAACACACCTTCAGCCAACAGATCTTTACCCACCCGGATAGGCCTCTCTCACTGACCTAGCAGCCGGAGTGACGCACGGGCGAAAGCTCTCTGCCACAGACAGAGAAGAACAAAAATGGTTGTACGATCCTCTGCCACAGGATTTAGTATTAGATGAACAGCAAAACACAGTACCAGAACCTTTAAGCTGACCCGGCAGTACTGTGCTGTAGGTTGGTTAAGTATAGGTGCGTCCTCTAAGTAAGTTACCAGGCCCTCCCGAGAGACCAGCCTTCATCCTGGCTCTCTCCAGCAAGGGTCCTCATGAGGGGATCTCCTCGGCTTGGCTCGGCTTCTTCCTAACAGACAAGACAGCCTAAGGACCACCTCTGCAGTAGTAGGCCCCAGACAGGCTTCTGGGCCTACTTGTAGTCACATAGCCTCAGGCCAGCGTGGCCTTGAGGCAGGAGAAAAGTCACCACATACTGAGGGCCAGGAGGTAAGAGAGAGAGAAAATGGCGTCTTCTCCTTAAGTACCCTCTCCCAGAACGCACCGCAGTGGACCACCCCCACTGGGTTACTTCTGGGAAAGAAGAGCAATCAATACACTTCAGCCTGTTGCTCTTCCAACACTGGCCTGTGGTGACAAGGACACCTACAGACAACAGTGTGGAACTACATGCAACACAGCCAGTGGAACGGAAGCTAATTTAGCCACAGATTAAATCTGAACTGTATACAGAACAGATATTTACACTCATGCACGCACACACACACCTGGTGATAGGTGAAGATTGAAGTCAGTCCTTGTTGTTCTGGATGGCTATTTTGTTGGAAGACTAATACAATACTAGATACAAAGTATAGTGTTTGGAGAGGATAGGGAACAGGAAATAAAATGAAATCAATTAGTTTTTTATTGCAGTTGACAAAATAAATGATCCAGGCAATTTCATTTAGTCCTGCCAATAGAAAATTCCACACAGTCGTTGTTTGTTCATCATTAGAGCAAGAGGAAATATTGTTCACTGCTCCGTTGTGTGGATAGATTTTAGGCATTAAATAACCTTTTTTTTTTTTTTTTTTTTTTTTTTTTTTTTTTTTCCTTAGCTGCTGGGTTAACTGGTGTGCCGTCTGAGTAATATTGCTTATTGGCACCATTCATTGTGACCATTTTCTCTTTTAGCAAAACTGCATCTTCAGGCAGACAGGGTCTTGCTAATGGCGATTTGCTACATTAAATATTACTTTGTTTTCGTTTTTGTTCCGAAAAGAGCATTAAAGCGTCCACGTGAGTTGCACAAAAATCTTTCACTAGAGCAGCGTGTATTAACCACCTCCCGACTGCTCACAGTAAATATCCTGGTGGCGGCAGGTACAGGCACGTTGCTGGCTTTCTTATGGGTTTGGAGCAGGCATGTGCACACCCCCTGCTGAACCGTGCTGTGATTGGACACCGCATATGTTTGGCAGCAGATTTCAGTCAATACCTGCTAATTGGCTGTGTGTCTTTCACATAGAGTTCTGTATTTTTAAACATACAGAACTCTTTGTACAGGGAACAGCAATCTAACTGTTTCTTGTCCCTGAAAAGCAGAGAGAAAAAAACAGCCAGATCAGAAAGTAAAAGCAGCGTTACACATTGTTAGTTGAAGTCATTGCTGAGCTCAATCCAGAGCTCACTAAAAAGTAGTCTATTCCAGTAGTAAAACCTGCTATCTCAATCTTAAACCTCTCACTGCATCAACTAAAGATGTCCCATCATTCAAACATTCTGCTGTTAGGAAGAGTGAAACTCTTCAAATGTGTAGGCCCAGCTCTGCAAGCAACTGTTCATGCAATTTCTGTTTGTCAAACCTGCAGCTAATTGGACTACTAGCATGATCCTGTATTCCAGGACTGTACTTTAACTGAGCAATTACAGCAGTTACCTTCTGCCCTGCTGTTTTTTGTGTGAATGCCCTAGAACAAGTAATGACACAAATTTCCAGAATGGCTCTAATTACTATTCAGTTGTGCAGAATCCTGTGCCTCAAAGCCAGATCAGCTAAAGATGCCTGTGAAAGACACATCGCGTGTATGCTGTTGGAAGGAGAATGTCTCTTTGGTGAGGCACTTGACAAATTCATCAAATATGTCACCGGAGGAAAGGTTCTTCCACAGAGGAAAGTTCAATCATCCCCTGCCTTTGGAGCCTCCTCCTCAAAACGCAGACAACCCCAACGTTCTACCCAGGTTTCAACTTAAAAGCTAAGTTTACCACTTCCTTTCAATGTAGGGCTGTCTGTGAAAGGGCCTCCACACTTCTAAGAGGGGGCGGAGACATCTGTGAGTTTGCTTCTCCCTGGTCACAGACATCCCAGACCTGTGGGTTCAATTGGCGGTTTCAATTAGGTGCAAAATAATAGAGTTCCAATCTTTTTTCCTCCTCACCCCTTTCTTCTCTCAAATCAATCAAACACTATCCAAGGGCAGTCAGGTGTGCAGAATGCCCTGAATTAACTCTTGTCCCAGGGATTAGTTGTGCCAGTAGCTCTACTGGACAGGTTCACAGCATTCTATTAAAAACCCGTTATTCAAATTTCACAATTTTGCATGGAATCTGCAAGTTTAGATTTTTCCTTACTGAGACAAAGGGAATTCTTGAAATCTGTCTATCTGCATATTCCCATTTATCCACCTCTTTAGCGCTTTATATACTTTGCAGTACGGGACCGTGACCTTCAGTTTGGCCTTTCTTTTCCCCAGAGTATTCACAAAGAACTTTGCACCTCTTCTTGCCCTTTTACAAACTCTGGTCACAAGTTATCTTGGTAACCTTCATTTGAAGGATTTCTCTCCCTTCCAGCTATCTGCAAACATCCACAGGACAATGCGTCCCGCTTTTGATTGAGTGATCTTCCAAAAATCCATTCTCCAGCCTTTTCTTTACCTGGAATAATTGAGTATAATCCTAGACAGATCCAACACAAAAGTCTTCTTTCCAGGAAGATCTACTGTCTACTGGAAATGCCAGGAAATGGTGTGAGCACAGGCACTTCACAATCCCAGAGACTATTCTGTGCCTTGCATTCTGGCTTACCTACAATCAGAATTTGATTAGAACGTGGCCATAAAGCCTAAGTTCAGGTTTTGTGTTGCTTATAAATAGTTGGTATGGGCCAAGCTGGCTCAGATAAACTAGTTGGTTTACTAAGAACTGCGCCTGCAGTCAGCACTGTATAAACTATAGCATCAGATACATACAGTATACATCGCTGTATTTTGTCAGCAGTACTGAGACTTTCGTTTCCATTCCCCAAGCAAAATCCTGCTCCGTATATATTTACAGGAAGCCTTGTATTTTTATCAATGAATGCAAGGCGGAGGCAGAGATTGAGAGGTCCTCTACCCACTTTTCAACCTCAGCCAATTGGAGAAAGCCTTGTATTCATTGATTAAAAAAAAAAAATACAAAGCTTCCTGTGAATGGCTGATCAGCTCTCAGCCCAACTTGATTTTGCTCAAGAACAGAACTGGAAGTCCCCGTACTGTTGCCTCAACACAGCTCTGTATACTATATGTAACTGATGCTACAGTTTTTATACAGCGCTGACGGTAGCTGCATTTCCCAGTCAAGGAAATACTTTGGGCTAGCTTGGCCCAAACAAACTTAAGTAACACAATACCTAGAGTTAGGCTTTAAGCACTCTGAAAGGCCTCGTCCATGCTTTTTGCGAAAGCCTATGGTCTCGCTCTCCCTTGTCAAAACCTTTTATTCAAGGCATATCTCTGGATGGGACCCTTCTTAAAACACCCTTGGCTTTCTTGGGACCTCAGTCTGGTTCTCCTTGCCCTGAAAAAAACATTACTTTGACCCCAATAGTGGAATCCCTTGGACGTGATAGCCATCAAGAAGGCCACTTTGTCAGGCGTGTCTGAGTTAGTGGCCCTCTTCCAAGAATCCATTCCTCATTTTTCACAAAGACCAGGTAGTGTTGTGCCTATGTTTAATTCCTAATGTGATATCAATCTTCCACCTCAGTGAAGACCTAGTCCCACTTTCTTTGTGCCCAGCTTCAAAGCACCCAAAGGAAATTGCTCTTCATTGCCTGGTTTGGACCCGCCAGAATGCACCTCAAAGAAACTGCTATTATCAGTAGGGCAGACTTTCCTACTTTCAAGTCCACTATCACTAGATGGATAAGACAACTCAAAGCGGCTCTTGTGCTTTTATGTGCCCACTTCATCAAGCTGGTGAGTGTTTCCTGGGCATTCAGGCAACAGGCCTCTGTTTCTCAGTTTTGTGTAGCCACCCCCTGGTCCTTTTGTTCATAGCTTTTCAAGGTTCTGCTAGGTGAACATCCAGGCCTCTGCAGATGCAGCTTTTGGCTTCAAGATTCTTTGTGCAGCACTCTGAAACTGGGCCTCTTGACAGAATTCTGTCTGCCTAGTTGTTGCCCACGCTTCTCATTCAAAGCTTCGGAACATCTCCCAGGGTCTATGAATACGGAGCCTGTAACCAGTACTGTACGATTTTTAACATGTTCAGAATTTTGACTTGCCTGTAAATTCCACATCTTGGCGTACAATAGAGGACACCAGGCACCATCCCTTCTATCCCTGAATTATTCTGCAATGCCTGCTACAAAACTGAGGACTCCAAGTGGGGTAGAGTTATGGGTGGGTGGGGGGGGGGGGGGTGTCTTCAAAGCTTGCCAGTGTCCAATCACCTGAAGGTACCAGCTTCTAAACCAAAGAATATGAATACTCAGCCTGTGTTCTGTACTGTACTCCAGGATGTGGAATTTACAGATAAGTAAAACTCCCTCAATTTGATAAATGGATTTTTAAGTGATGTGTATAACATTTTGCTATAAAGACTGTTAAAGCGGGGTTCCGGCCAGGAAAAAAAAATTTAAAAGTCAGCAGCTACAAACACTGTAGCTGCTGACTTTAGATAAGTACACTTACCTGTCCTGGGTGCCTGCGATGTCGGCCGCCCGAGGCTGACCCGTCCCTCGGCTCTCAGGTCCCGGCACCGCCATCCTAACTAAGGGAAACAGGCAGTGGAGCCTTACGGCTTCACTGCCCGTTTCATACTGCGCATGCGCAAGTCGCGCAGTGCTTTGTGAATGGGACGCGATGTGTTGTGGGACACACACAGATTAGGAAGACTGCCTGGCAACAGCCATTTCAGGCGAGTCAAAAAAAAAAAATTTTTTTTCCCCTCCATTTTTTTTTTATGAAAATTTTTTTTTTTTTTTTTTTTTTTTTTTTTTTTTAGGGTGGACCTCCACTTTAATACTAAGTTTGTGTGGCAGATTTCTGAAGCTGTTAACATATATAAGACAATTCTGTCATTTTGATGTGATATTGTAAATTACAGCACAGTAACCATGGTGCTATTTTTCTATGCCTACTTATATGCTTGCACAAGCAGTATTTGTGTTGCAAAATATAGTCAAAGTTGTTGCCACAGTTGACCTATGGAATGTATTATCAACACATGTTTAACGCCATTAGCAAAGTTCTGTTGAAAAGCTGGAATCTGTAAACACAGCTAATGTGCATAATAGATGTCTGAAAAGCATGGAGAGTAATACCCAAAATACAGTTTATTGCCCTGCAGCTAGTTAGGATATGCAATTTGTAAGTAAGCACACACGGTTGTTGTTTTTATGTGGAACATCTTTAAAAGCTAGTACAGAGATACTGATGCTTCCTATATCGTCTAAATGCATAATTTCCTAGCTCACACAGAAGCAGGCACATTTCTTGTGCGTATTTGTGACCCTTGTACCTGCAATCCTATCCAAACTAACATTTCTTTAGAGATCAGAGAAAGATCTGAGGCAGTTATGCAGAGATCTGAGCATGATTTTGGCTTAAAACATAAGATAAGCATGCTTTATTCTGATACAGTGCTACTTTTTAGCAGTGGAGGGTAGAATTTGTGAATTAAACAGCAATTTTATAGAGTATCTTCTCTTATGACACCTATTTTTCACTGCCTTGCTCTAGAATGCACAATGAACGATACCCCGTATTTTCTTTGTGCTATTATTATTAAATTAGCCACCTTTCTATGCCAGCATGTAATTGTTATATTGTTGACTGCTGCTGATTTGACTTGCACTTATTAACGCTCTATTCTCCTGTACTAGCTCTTCGTGCTCATTCATATCTTCTATGTGTACAAAACCGATGATGAGTCACAATTATGCAGTATAGTATCTGCAAGATTATATTGATTGCTCACTATGATGTGACCTAGACGAAAGCAGTCAATTGTACAATAACGGCATACAGTATCTATTTTCCCCTGGGAAGGAAGACTCAGCAAGTTTTAAAATAGTGAGAAGGCATTCAGCTATTTAATGTATGAATAAGCTTTGACTTTTCCTGTCAAAATTGGATCTGTTTTGCTTGTATTCTGTCTGGTATGAAGCTCCTGTAAATACTAATGAAGGGAATTACTTGTGGAATCCACTCCAGACAAACACGTTCAGACCTGTAGATTTCCTTTTTGTTGTGGTGGTGACGTAGTATTGTAAAAAATGTACAAAGCAAAAGTTCTTTTTTTTTTTTTTCTATTTTAATGCGTTATTTTGAAGCATGGCTGTTATTTACCTTTTCTTGCCTTTTCATAAAATAGAATTTTTTTGTGGACTTATAACTGTTTTATTTTGAACAACTTTTGGCAACAATAGCCCTTTCAGCATATGGACCACTATCACAAATATGCAGGGCAAAGCAATAATGTCACTTAAAGTGATTGTAAAGGCTTCTGTTGTGTTTTATTTACAGAAAGAAAAAAAACAAACTATCTTCTACTTTCCTGCTCTGTGTAATAGTTTTGCACAGAGCAGCTCTGAACCTCTTCTTCTGGGGTCCTCCGCCGCGCTGTAGGCTCCTCCTCTTCTCCAAGTGCCCCCATAGCAAGCCGCTTGCTGTGGGGCATGCAGTTGGGCAATCCCGAGCCGGGCTGTGTGCATTTATTGACACAACGTGGCTTGGCCCTGCACCCCACTCCCTCCTCACATGATTTGAATGTCTCCCACTGTTCTCAGCCATGCTTGTGAGAAAAAATTGAAGCTGGGCACAGAGCTGGATGGATACAGGACTCAGGTAAGTGTTTCACACTGAGGCGCTAGAAATAACCTGTAAATAACGTCTGAAAAAAGCCTCCCATTCATTTCAGTGTGACTTTTTCACACTGGGGTGGTGCGCTTGCAGGACGTTAGAAAAAGTCCTGCAAGCTACATCTTTTGGGGCCGTCTGGGAGCACTGTATACATTGAAATGAATGGGCAGCACTTCCAAAGCACCTGAAAAGCGATTCAAAAGTGCCCCAACATGGGCGTTTTTAACCCCATACTTTGGGGTTAAAAGTGCCCTGCTAGCGCCCAAAAAGCGTTGCAAAAGCGCCTTTAGCGCTAACGGCCGGGCGCTGCAGTGTGAAAGTAGTCTAAGCGACATCATAAACTTGGCAGGTTGTTTATTTATTTTTTGACAGCTGTCAGCTGTGAGCAGAGAACGCTGCTTGAATCGGGAAAATGCTTTAAGATTGCGAGGGGGGTAGAATCGTGATCTGATTCTTTAACGATTAATCACGCAGCTCGAAAATATATAAAAAATATATATGTATGTATGTCTATATGTATACTTATAGAGTTGTGCTCATAAATTTACATACCCTGGCAGAATTTGTTTTCTTGGTCATTTTTCAGAGATTATGAATGTGAGGATAGGCCAGGAAAGGAAAATTACAGTAAGTATTTGATAACCATTTTCAATATTCATGGCACTTGTATAGATATAAAGATATATAGATGTGTGTATACATATAATATACAGTTGTGCTCATAAGTTTATATACCTTAGGAGAATTTATGATTTCAAAGAATATGAATGATAAAAAAAAAAAATTCTTTCACTCATGGTTAGTGTTTTGCTGAAGCCATTTATTATCAATCAACTGTGTTTACTATTTTTAAATCATAATGGCAACAGAAACTACCCAAATGACCCTGATCAAAAGTTTCAATACCCTGTTGATTTTGGCCTGATAACATGCACACAAGTTGAAACAAAGGGGTTTGAATGGCTGTTGAAGGTAACCATCCTTGCCTGTGATCTGTTTGCTTGTAATTAGTGTGTGTGTCTCAGTGCCGGTTCACACAGGGGCGGCACGACTTGCAGGTCGCCTCAGCGAGGCGACCTGCAAACGACTTCTGAGGCGACTTGCAAAACGACTTCTGTATAGAAGTCTATGCAAGTCGCCCCAAGTCGCCCCCAAAGTAGTACAGGAACCTTTTTCTAAGTCGGAGCGACTTGCGTCGCTCCTATTAGAACGGTTCCGTAGCACAGAACGGGAGGCGACTTGTCAGGCGACTAGGTCGCCTGACAAGTCGCCCCTATGTGAACCGAGCCTAAAGGTCAATGAGTTTCTGGACTTCTGACAGACCTTTGCATCGTTCGTACAGTGCTGGACTGACTTTCTGGATTCTGAGTCATGGGGAAAGCAGAAGAATTTTCAAAGGATCTGCAGGAAAAGGTAGCTGAACTGTATAAAACAGGGATATAAAAAGATATCCAAGGATTTTAAATTATGCCAATCAGCAGTGTTCAAACTCTAATCAAGAAGTGGAAAATTAGGGGTTCTGTTGAAACCAAACCACGTTCAGGTAGACCAACTAAATTTTCAGCCACAACTGCCCGGAAAATTGTTTGAGATGCAAAGAAATACCCACAAATAACTTCAGGACTCTCTGAAAACATGTGGTGTGGCTGTTTCAAGATGCACAATAAGGAGGTACTTGAAGAAAGATGGGCTGCATGGTTGAATCGCCAGAAGAAAGCCATTACTACGCAAATGCCACAAATTGGCTTAAAATATGCCAAACAGCACAGACACAAGCCTCAAACCTTCTGGCACGACGTCATTTGGAGTGATGAGACCAAAATTTAGCTTTTTGGCGACAACTATAAAAGCTACATTTGGAGAGGAGTCAACGAGGCCTATGATGAAAGGTACGGAGGTGGATCACTGATGTTTTGGGGATGTGTGAGCTACAAAGGCACAGGAAATTCGGTCAAAATTGTTGGCAAGATTAATGCAGTATGTTATCAAAAAATACTGGACGAATATTTGTATTCATGAGCCAGGAAGCTGCGCGTGGGATGTACTTGGAAATTCCAGCGTGACAATGTTCCAAAACACAAGGCCAAGTTGACCTGTCTTTGGCTACAGCAGAATAAAGTGAAGGTTCTGGAGTGGCCATCTCAGTCTCCTGACTTCAATATCATTGAGCCACTCTGGGGAGATCTCAAACATGCAGTTCATGCAAGACAGCCCAAGAATTTACAGGAACTGGAGGCTTTTTGCCAAGAGGAATGGGCAGCTTTACCATCTGAGAAGATGAAGAGCCTCATCCACAAATACCACAAAAGACTTCAAGCTGTCATTGATGGTAAAGGGGGGGCAATACACGGTATTAAGAACTGAGGTATGTAAACTTTTGATCAGGGTTATTTGGGTAGTTTCTGTTGCCATTATGTTTAAAAAAGGGTAAACACAGTTGATTGATAATAAATGGCTTCAGCCAAACATTAACCACGAGTAAAAGAAAAGTTTGTGTTATTCATATTCTCTGAAAAATGCCCAAGAAATCATAAATTCTGCTAGGGTATGTAAACTTATGAGCACAACTGTATATTATATATGTATACACACACACACACACACACACACACACACACACACACACATCTATATATATCTTTATATCTATACAGATGCATCTCATAAAATTAGAATATCATCAAAAAGTTAATTTTATTTCAGTGATTCAATTCAAAAAGTGAAACTCATATTTTATATAGATACAAATATATAGATATAGATACTGTTACACACAGTGATATATTGTAAGCATTTCTTTCTTGTAATTTTGATTATGGCTTACAGCTAGTAAAAAAACCAAATTCAGTATCTCAGAAAATTTTAATATTACATAAGACCAATAATTAAAAGGATTTTTAATACAGAAATATTGGCTTACTGAAAAGTATGGCCATGTACAGTATAGTATGCACTCATTACTTGGCCAGGGCTCCTTTTGCATAAATTACTGCATCAATGCGGCGTGGTATGGAGTCGATGAGCCTGTGGCACTGCTGAGGTGTTATGAAAGCCCAGGTTACTTTGATGGTAGCCTTCAGCTCATCTGCATTGTTGGGTCTGGTGTCTCATCTTCCTCTTGACAATACCCCACAGATTCTCTATGGCAGGGATCTGCAATTAGCGGACCTCCAGCTGTTGCAAAACTACAAGTACCATCATGCCTCTGGGTGTCATGCTTGTGGCTGTCAGTCTTGCTATGCCTCATGGGACTTGTAGTTCTGCAACAGCTGGAGTTCCGCTAATTGCATATCCCTGCTCTATGGTGTTTAGGTCAGGTGAGTTTGCTGGCCAATCAAGCACAGTGTTACCATAATCCTTAAACCAGGTATTGGTTCTTTTGGAAGTGTGGGCAGGTGCCAAGTCCTGCTGGGAAATAAAATTAGCATCTCCATAAAGCTGGTCAGCAGAGGGAAGCGTTAAGTGCTCTAGAATTTCATGGTAGAGGGCTGCGCTGACTGATGGCCATGTCCTCTGCTGGTGTTGGTCCACTGTGTTTTATCAAGTCCAGAATCAGTGCAGCCCTCTACCAGGAAATTCTAGAGCATGTTATGCTTGGTTATTATTTCAGTTATTGCACCCAATTATACTGCTAATGAAATTAATTCAGATCAATCCAAATTCATATACTTTAAGATCAGTTTCAAGTCCTGCTCCTTCAGACCTCAGATCAACCCCTAATTTCAGATCACCCTTAATTTCTGCACCTTCAGACCTCAAATCTGCCAGGGATCAGTCTATACCCTTCAGACCCCGGATCATCCCAAAACCCTGTGCCTTCGTAAATGTAGGCTACCAAAACAAAACAAAAACTACAAAACACAGGATTGCTCGCTTAAATAAATACTTATTAGTTGTAATCTCTCTATAAAAAGATCAAAGCAGCAATTCTGTAAAGCGCACTCCAAGTACAAAGAAAATCAGTTGGAACCCTTTTACACCAGCTGTGTCCATTCCAATAAGTAACGGATCTGTGAACAGATTATAGGCTTGCTGATAGTTCTTCTAGTTTTTGCTTACTTGATATGGGGGTCAGTCACTCAGTACTGAGGTCATTGAGCCAGGCAATTATTTCTATTTTTCTTGTAACTTCTTATGCACTGAATTAAAATATCAAAAATCTTATCAGCTTTCCCAGCTCTCTTCTGTGAACAAAAAAACGCCCCTCTCTGTTAAGCTGGGTATCCATATAGCTGCATCAACACAAGCAGTGCTGACACCGCAATCTCCTCCACTGAGACATTGTATTATGACGGGGAGACTCCGCAACCCAACCACACACATCCTGCCAGAATTAGCTGGCTTAGCGCTCGCAACCATTGACTGCTCTAATCAAATGCTAGTTTTCCGGCATGCCTGTTCGACAGAAGCCAGTCATCATACAGGCTTCAGTAGAACATACAGCTGTACACATGGACCACTTCCTGCTGGTTTTCAGGCCAGGGAGAACCAGGCTTTAGGCTCGGTTTACGCTGCTGTGACACTAAAGTCGTGCAACTTTGCATCGCGACTTGCTTGCCCCTTTAATGTGACTTTGATATTTTGCTATTCCGGCTTTGGCAAATCATAAGAATACAGAGTGTGACACGTATTATTGAACTTAGAATACCCTCTGAAGCCGCAGCCAAAGTTGCAAAGGTAAGACAGAGAAATTACTACTTTGCGACTTTTGTGATTTTAACATTGTCTATGGCACTCATGTAACAAGGAAGACACCAGACAAGTAGCGCAGGATATTTTTTTCTTTCTGTGACTTGAGTCCCAGCAATTAAAACGGCACCCTTTGAAATTAATGTTTTTGAATTGTCATGCAATTTTGTGTTGCACGTTACATGAGATGTCTCAGCAGTGTGAACTGCTTATTAGGCCTTATTCACACAGTGCGTAGTATAGCATAGGGATGCATGGGATACCTGTACATGCCTGTGTGCCGTGTGTATAGACACAGCCCTCACATGGGCATAAGCTATAGTATTGTCAAGGCCTGAACCTGGTGGGACCTCTGCTGTGTCTGCCAATAACTCTCCTTGCTGAGCCACCTGGAATGCTGGACAGTTTCTTGGACAATTCCTTAAATGATCCTGTCTTTGTCTTGAACCCTGAACTCTTTGCTCTTCTCCTGAACATCCTGATTTAAGCCATTTCTCTGCATTTCCTTTTTGTGAGATTGTGCGCCCTCCAGCCAATATCTCTTTTGTCTCTCCTGCAGCCGTCCGTATCTTTACTTCCATTCATTACCGACCATTGGCTTGTTCCTCAACTGCGCTTCTGCTTAATCCCAACCTGGACCATTCATTACTGACCCTTTGGCTTGTTTCCTGACTATACTTCTGCTTGATCCCTACCTGCTATATCTGCTACTGGACCCTGGCTTGCTCACCTCCTAGTGGGGCGATCCTTAGGACCGCGACCTGGTACTAACATGCAGCAAAACCCATCCACCATCAGGCGCTCTGGTGAATATCGCTTAGTACTTAGACACTGCACTTCAGGTGAAACCATGTCATCAGCCAGGGTGACCTGCTTATATACCTGTCCCGCTTGTCAGTGGGTGCTGCTCCACTGCCATAGCTTCTGGCCTCCGAGCCTGACTCCAGATTGTGACAACTATGCTCCCTGTGGACAAGGCCTAATGGAGATGAAGTGTTTCTAGTCCAAACAAGGAAATGCTCATTCACTCGACTGTATTTAAAAAAAACAGGGTTGTCATCCTAGGACAAGTGTGTGTTACTGGCATGATTATCAGGTGAAAATGAAGGAGGGTGGGGCATGCAAAAGGATAACTAATGCAGTCACATCTTCTAAGGCCTGTTAAGCTACATTCTCTTTTTTTGTTTTTGTTTACATGCACTTTAAATATAATTACTTACTATATACAAAAAAGTACTTTTTAATACAATGCTTTTAAACCCACAGGAACAATATGTGCAATACGCAGATCATTTAAAAAAAATACATGATAAAAGCTATAGTACTTCTAGATATCCTAAAGGAAAAGATGTTGCAGACATGAAATGACACGTGGATGTTAAGCTGAAGAAAAAAAGTGCAACACGTATTGTTAGCCTGAAGGTAAAGAGAGAGTACGATGTGTTTTATCTTTTTACATTTGTGAGTATTGCAGCACATGGGAGAATATGGGAAAGAAAAGGACAGTAAAGAACAAAACCTTAACAGCATGTGAGTATTTACACTTCATTTTAATGACAACCATCTATAGTGATTTTGCTTGTGTGCACCGATAGCAGATAATCTTTACAGCTCCCATTACAATGGCTGAGCTGTCGCTGCTAATCAACATAGGGAAATTATCATTCTAAGTTGTGACATGGCCTGGATGGGACACATGTCAAATTATCTCCCTGCTTTAAATATATAATTTTATGAAAAGCTTTTATTGGGCCGTGGATGTTATAGAATGGATTATGTGCCACTGTAATGGTTTCAATCTCTAAACAAAGCATTAGAAGGTCATTGTTGTCACAGCCCAGAGGGCTTGCGGTCTGTTTTCTGCTGGAGATAATTGGGTGTTTTGCAGACTCTTTTCCCTTTACAATAGATTTCTGCATTAGATTGAGACACTCCGGTTTATTAGCTGTTAGTTTTGGATTCATTAGTGTGTTTGCCTTTTGTAAGAGTTGTTTAAAACTAGCAAAAACTACTGCTTTTAAGATCATGTTGGATTGGTTACTGGAATGTTTTTCTTTTAACTGTTACTTGTAATGATTGTGTTTTTTGGATATTCCTAAGAGGAAAGGAACACTTACATTGTGTTTACAGTTTTTACTATGCCAAGCCAAAATCAATTTATTTTCAATCCCTCACAGCACTGGTTTCCCTCAGCAGCAGCACAATGTACAATATTTATATAAATCCTCGGAAGCTATGAACATTCTTCTGTAATGACAATGACCAGGATCTTTTGTCTTGCTTTCGCAGGCAAATGCTGCTGATTTTGTTTGCGGTGTTGCTAGAACCCTTTTTTATTTTTTTATTTTTTTTGCCACAGAGAGGTCTCAGAGCATTTAGAAGATATTTTGTATAACAATGCACTTTATTTTCACTGCTTTTGTATTTGTAACTTTTCCAGAATTATAACATTGTTGGTACTGTGCCTGTGGTAAGCTCGAAACCAGTGTCCATGGATGGAAGGAAGACCATGAACTGCCGTGGATAGATTTTACTCTCTAGCGTCTATATTATTGGTGGTACAGTAGACTTAAAGTGGTTGTAAACCCCCGATTGTCACTTTTACCTATAGGTAAGCCTAGAATAAGGCTTACCTGTAGGTAGTGTAAATATCTCCTAAATGCGCGCCGTTTAGGAGATATTTCCCTTGTAGTGCACTAATGTCATCAGCGCATGCGCTGTGAAGAAACGGACCTCCGCTCCATTTCTTCACTCGTAAGTGCTATGGCTGATGGCTCCCATGCGGCTTCAGTCAGTCACCGAGCCAGAGTCTGCAGCCCCGGAAGGAAGAGGGTCGAAGATGGATGCGGCCACCAGCGGGGACAGCACTGGCTTTGTTTGCAGGTAAGTGCCACATAATGGGCTAGTATGCGATGCATACTAGCCCATTATGCTTTTACTTTGCAGGGGAAAAAAGAGGAAGTAAAACCCATTAGAGTTATTATTTATTATTATTATTATTATTATTATACAGGATTTATATAGCGCAACAGTTTACGCAGCGCTTTACAGTATAAAAGGGAGACAATACAGTTATAATACAATAAGATACAGGAGGTTTAAGAGGGCCCTGCTCAGAAGAGCTTACAATCTAATAGGGTTGGGCAGGTGGTACAAAAGGTTGTAACTGTGGAATGAGCTGATGGAAGTGGTAAAGGATTAGTTAAGAGACGTTATAGGCTTTCCTGAAGAGATGAGTTTTCAGGGATCGCCTGAAGGTAGCAAGAGTAGGGGATAGCCGGACAGGTGGAGGTAGCGAGTTCCAGGGGATGGGAGAGGCTCTGGAGAAATCCTGGAGACGAGCATGAGAGGAGGAGACGAGAGAGCTTAAGAGTAGGAGGTCTTGAGAAGAGCGGAGCGGACGATTTGGGTGATATTTGGAGACAAGATTGGTGATGTAGCTCGGGGCAGAGTTGTGAATGGCTTTGTATGTTGTGGTTAGTATTTTGAATTTAATTCATTGTGTGATTGGGAGCCAGTGTAGGGATTGGAGGAGAGGGTTGGTAAGGTGGATAAGTCTGGCAGCAGCATTCATGATAGACTGAATAGGGGATAGCCTATGTAGAGGCAGGCCAATGAGAAGGGAGTTGCAATGGTCAAGGAGAGAGGTAACAAGGCAGTAAATGAGTGAGGCGAGGAGTAGACAGATTTGGGTGTCATCTGCGTATAAGTGGTATTGGAAGCCGTGGGCAGTTATCAAGTGACCAAGGGAGGAGGTGTAGATGGAGAAGAGAAGGGGTCCAAGAACAGAGCCTTGGGGGACCCCCACAGAAAAGGGGCAATGGAGAGGAGGAGACAGAGTTGTAGGTGACACTGAAGGAGTGCTGTGATAAATAGGCAGAGAACCAGGATAGAGCAGAATCTCGGAGGCCAAGGGAATGTAGTTTATTGAGAAGGAGCAGGTGGTCAACAGTATCAAAGGCCGCAGAGAGGTCAAGTAGTAGGAGTATGGAGTACTGGCTGTTGGTTTTAGCGGTTAGTAAATCGTTAGTGAATTTTAGTAAGGCAGTTTCTGTGGAGTGCTGTGAGCGAAAGCCAGACTGTAAAGGGTCAAGAAGGTTATTTTCACTGAGGTAGGAGCTAAGACGGTTGTAGACCAAGCGTTCTAGAAGTTTAGAGGTGAATGGGAGCAATGAGATGGGTCTTAAGTTGTTCAGGTTGGTAGGGTTCAGTGAGGGCTTTTTAAGTATGGGAGTGATCTGCGCATGTTTTAGAAGGGAGGGGAAGGTGCCACTAGAGAGGGAGAGATTGAAGATGTGAGTGAGGGAGCATAAGATAGAAGAAGAGGGTGACCATAGTAGTTGTGAGGGAACAGGATCCAGGGGACAATTGGTTAAGTGGGCATCTGAGAAACCTCTTCAGTAGTAGCCAATTCAAAAGAGGAGTGTTGAATGTGCTGTTAGACAAGGTATGTTGGGTGGGGAAGATGTACGCACAGTGGAGGTATCCTCACGAATTGCATCAATCTTGTCTTTGAAGTGATTAGCAATCTGTTAGGGAGTTTACTTTCCCTTTAAAGTGTTACTAAACACACAACAGTAAAATCAGTCTGTATATGCAATAAAGCATACTTGTTATACTCACTGTGTAACCTAAGGGGTTAATTCTGCGCATTGTGTAAAAAGGCAGTTTGATCTTGTCTTCTCTGGTCCTCCCCTTCTTCCACTGTCCCCAATCCATCTTTTGATAGTACAGAGCCTGGGGGCACTCTGCACCTGCTCAGTTTGGTATGTATTGCTGTAGAGTTTTTAGTTATTTATTTTAGTGGTACACCGAAATTTCGCCCGCTGAAACCTATCAGCCGAAAACACTGTTTTCGGCATGCGACCGAAAGAAGAAAAGGTGCCACTAATGGAGCCGAAAAGGGGGTGGTTCGTTGGTGTCATCCTGGCGGCTTAAACAGTCCTCCCCCTCCCTCCTCCTTACACAGAGCGGTGATCTCCCTGTGTCACGGAGCTGAATTGTCCGGGCGGCTGCAATAGCAATGTCCCGCCTCCTGTGATAGATGGCACACTGATCCAATGCCGGGAAATTTAATCAGTGCAACGTGTACCACAGAAGGCGGGACATGGTTACTGCGGCCGCCTGGCCCAGGAACCTCAGATCCAGCTCCATGACACAGCGAGATCGCCGCTCTGATCCGGGCACTGGTGAGGCTGCATTGATCTCTTGTATCATGTCTGCAGTGTCTGACTATCTCCTGTATCATGTCTGCTAGAGGTGCACCAAATAGAAATTTTGCGAATACCATTAACAGTGTGTTTAAGAGATTGCAGACACGATACAAGAGATGGTTAGAGACTACAGACTTCATTTTTCTTGGGCTTTTCTTGCACTAAAGGTGCCAGTAAAGGCCAACAATAGGTTCATATTAATTTCTGTTGATATTAATTAAAAAGTCAAAATAAAATACAATTATATATAAAAATATAAATATTTTTTTTAAAAACTGTCATTTTCAGTTTCCGGCTAAGTACATCCTGCATTTTCGGTTTCGGCACCAAAATTTCCATTCAGTGCACCCCTAATTTATTTATTTTTGGGAGGGTGCATGTGATCGGCACAGGGCCAAGACAGGGTCCGGCGTCATGCAGCCTCATAGGACAGTCCAAGGAGAATGAATACTCCTCCTACCAGCTTTAACCAGACACTGATAGAAGTCACAAGACTGCTATATACTGCTGATGAGAAAAGATATTTAGCAGTTTATATTTACTAAAATAATTGCATTTCTGTGTACTGTGGGAGACCAGATCTAGTAAATGCAGGGTCCTGGGTTTAGTAACACTTTAATGTTACAAACCATGTGTTCAAAAATGTATTTCTGTCAGGCAGAATCTCTAGTACTGAAAGTTGTGGACTGTTAATGTTTTTGTGACCTTTGAACACATCAGGTACCTAGTAATTTTTTGGATATATTTTAATGAAAAAACATTTGATACTATTAAACTGGGAATGTAAAAATTTTTTTTTTGGACCACATGCAGACTTCCTGGTCCTTTTTTTTAGGGCTCTCAAATGATTTAAGTATTTGAGCTGAATAAAGTCCAAGTTATCCATCAAGACTTCACTTCTATGCTTAATTTTGCAGTGGAATATATCACGTTCAGTTATTTTTATTAGGGTTTCAATGCAAATACAAAAGAAAAGGGAAAACACCACAATATAGGGTGTATCAGAACTACAATAAACGGGTCAAATTAGTTAGCAAATAGCAACCCAATATTATCCAGGCTACGGGGAGGAAAAATTTAATACCTCTCACTAATGAGTGTCAAAAGCAAGTGCTCACTTTATCACGGTGACCACTATAGCAGATGCATGGACACTGACAGCTCATCATCCACGGAGTTAAATAGAGCTGGGAGCAGTAGGGAGGGTCTAGGGAGTTAATTAATCTTTAGGCCTCATGCATACGAGACGCCGGTGCAAACTCTGCTGAACACATGTTTTTAAAAGCTGAAACTGGCGTTTAGAAACGCCCGTTTTGCCACGTTTGCATGCCGCGTTTAGCCGCGTTTTACCGCGTTTGCGTCTAGAAGCGTCTGCAGAGCAGAGTGACATTTTGGGGCCCCGTATCTTGGGGCCACTTGGTGCTAGGAACCCCAAATTTGGTGTGCTAACACAGTGGAATGAGCACTACAACATATCAAAATTTAGGGGTTCCTAGCACCAGGGGCCCCAAAGTGGGGTCGCAAAATAATAAGCACTTCTGCAGCAGAGAATGACATTTTCCGACCTGATTTTGGGGCCACTTGGTGCTAGGAACCCCAAATTTGGATATGTTGTAGTGTTAGTCCAACTGTGTTAGCACTCCAAATTTGGGGATCCTAGCACCAAGTGGCCTCGAGATATGGGGCCCCAAATTCGGGTCGCAAAATGTCAAGCACTTCTATAGCAGAGAATGACATTTTGTGACCCGACTTTGGGGCCCCATTTTTTTGCTTCTGGAAAAACAAGGTTAAACGCAACTGCCTAAAAACGCCAAAAAACGAGACTGTGTACATGGACACATAGGATAACATTGAATGGGTTCAGGGGCAGTTGAAAAAAGTGTCCAACTGCCTCTGCCGTGTTTAACAGCGTCTCGTGTGCATGAGGCCTTAGAAGAAATGAAAAGGTGAATAACCCTTTAAAAGAAACTTCAGCATCATAGTTGGGCAACTTGTGTTTTCAGCAGAAGAGGTCAACAATGATGGCCTCCATATTTCCTCACTGCAGGTTTCTTTTACGTGCTGTATTTACACTTGTCATGAGATTAACAAAAATGCATATTTATTCAAAGCATTACTCTTCTTGGGGTCCTTTCACACAGGCTTTCCCATCAGGTCTCTCTGGAGCTGCAGATGTCAGTGGACACATGTCTGCTGACACCTGCCACCATCCGATTGGATCCTGCCTGCAAAATCCAGACCGATGGTGGTTCTATTTTCCATCTGTCTGGCAGATCGGGTAGGATCATATTAAAACACAGACGGTCCGTGTCCGCTTTGCGGAGCGGACAGGACTTGTCATCCGCCTGCTCAGCAGGGGTTTGCGGAGCATCCCCCGCTGATCAAGCGAAATTCGCAAGTCGGAGGCACCTGTGTGAAAGGGGCCTTATCCTTGTGCTTTCATGATGGCAAGTGGGGCTTTCATCTGGCACCACGCTACTAGATAAAGTGAGCTTGCAAGTTAATTTTAAAGTGTATTTCCACTTTTGCAGTCAAATTTTTGAAAACCTCCATTATATGTTACATTTTCCGATTCACACCGCATACCTATTTTTGTATAATTATTTCTTATCAAGATGTTTCTGAGGAGGTGGTGTTATGGCTGACTGCAAAACATTTCTCACCTAACTCAGCACGATTTGTCCCAACAGCTGGGCTGGGGACTGGCTGAGTTTAGTTCCCATTAACCTCCCTGGTGGTATTCCTAAGTGTAGCTCGGGGTTAAATTTCAGTATTAGCGGTAACCCCAAGCCACACTCTGGGCTCCATTCCCTGCAAACGGCGCAATGCATGGGGGAGGAGCCCGGCGGGAAAATTCAAAAAAGTACAAAAAACGCATACAGTACACTGTAATCTTTCAGATTACATTACTGTATCAAATCATTTCACCTCCCTTTTTGTCCCTAGTGCTTTGTCTGGTGCCCTGCATAAAATTTTATATATACTGTTCTTTCTTCCTGGAAACTTGATATTGTCCATGGCAACCAAAAAGTGTCCCTTTACGTCAAAAGTTTTAGACCAGCTAGAAAACAGCAATAGTAAATTAAAACACTTGCAGAATTGAGCGATAGTGAATCGTGGGGAAATTAATTTTATTATTATATTATTTTTTATGATTATGTTTATAGTTATTATATTTTATGATTTAGTGTTTCAAACTTTATCATACCCGAGATGTCTATTAGACTCTCTTGTTTGGACAGATTTAAGTGTGTTATTACTAAGAATTACAGGCCTACAATATAAACACGCCAAAGTTCTATGCAAAACAATGTATCGCTTTGAGATTCAAAAATCTGACATCATACCGCCAGGGAGGTTAATATACAATAGAGAAGCCCAGCTTGTAAGGGCCGGTTCACATTGGTGCGACCAGCGCTCCGACTTCGAGAGCACAAGTCGCATGACATGTCAAAATCATTGGTTCCCTATGAGAGCCTTCTTTACTGGTCTGACTTGTGTCGATCTGATTTTTGAAAAGGTTCCTGCACTACTGTGGTCAGACCTCTGTCCGATTTCAGCCCATAAAATTGAATGGAAGTGGCATCCAAGTCGGATTAGCATCTTAACTGATCCGACTTGTGACATGCGACTTATACTCAGAGCAATGTTAGTATTGTATGTATAGCAATGTATTGTAAAAAAAAAATGGTGTGGGGTCCCCCCCCCCCAAAATCCATACCAGACCCATATCCGAGCATGTAACCTGCCAGGTCAGGAAAGGGGGGGGTTGAGCACCCCCCCTCCTCGACTATACCAAGCCACATGCCTGACGTCACAAGGGGGAGACCCCGCCCCTTGTGACGACACTTACTCGGGCATGATTGGGCCGTGATGTCACAAGGGGACGGGGTCTCTTTGTGAGAACATGGGGACAAGGTGCTTTGGGGTGGGGCCAAGGTACTAGGCCAAATGCCGCCCCCCCCCCCCATTTTGAGGGCATGTTGCTTAGTAAGGTTCAGCAGGAGGGGGGAGCTTCTCAGACAGGGTAATTATGGCAAATACAGCTTCACAGTCCCCTCATAATAAAGAGGACTAAGTAGAATGTTTTCCTGTTGGGAGTTCCAGAAAAGATCATCTAAAATTGTTAAAGTGGTTGTAGCCCCAGAAAAAAAAATCGATCCTTTTCCCTTTAAAACATGAATAACAGCACAGTGCTTGTGCTGTGTAATTTTGCCCTTTGTATCATCTAAAATACCTTGTTGAATCTGCCTGTTAATGCCCTCCCCTCTGTAAACTGACCATGTTTATCATGGCTGTTGAGCCCTGATACCGTGGTCAGTTTATGTGTCTGTCAGTATGCTGTCTTTCCTTGCTCCCTCTCTCCCCTCTCTCCCCTCTCTCCCACACCCAGTGTGCACGCCTGCATACAAATTACTGGCTGTGACAATTAATGGTACGCTGAGCATGAGCAGAACTCACTGTAAACACTGAAAGGGTAATGGTTCTTTATGGTGCTTACTCTTGGAGCACAGACTTCTGAACTAAACTTTAAAATTTGCTGCTTTTAAAATATTATACTACATATAGTTACAATAAAATAACTGATATAGAAATACTTTTATAATGCAATACTTTTTAAAAGCAAAATGCCAGCCAAAAGAGCTAAATGCACAGTTGATCGTTCAGTTATACACAGTGGCAGCCGGTGGTTATTTTCTTTGGGAGGGGGGCGCATCGGTAGCAAACGGTAACACCCCCCACACTGTTGGTCGGCCGGCAGGCGGGTCTGGTGCACTGACCTACCCCATGTAATCAGCGCTTCAGGCTCTCTTTCATCGGCAGCTCTCCCGTTTCCTCCCTCCTAGCTCTGGCTTCTGTTTCCTCCCTCCTCCTCCCTCTGCTCTCCACGGGCCGCCAATAGGGAGTCTTCTCTTTTCGGCCAATCAGAAAACTGGTCTGAGACCTGCTTCTGATTGGCCAGATTGAGGATCAGTGTTACAACAGTGAATGTTTAATGCTCTGCGCCACGAGTCCTCCTTTTTTTTGAAGCCCGTTAGAGCCTATGGCTCTAAACAGGTGCTTTAAAAATACACCCCCGCCGCTGTAATTCAGGCGTCTGGAAAGGGGCCAGACGCCTGAATAGGGGTGGTAGCGGCGGCCGTGGATAGATTCATGCAATGCATGAATCTATCCATTAGTCATATAGGGAGTGGCTGGAGAGATGGGGCGATGCCCAAGCACCCCAATGGATGGGCCGCCACTGAATATACAGTATATTGTATTTGTAATTATAAGACATTCATGACTTGCATACCACTTATGTTCAGTATAGCCAGAGGTTGATGCCACTATCAAGAGCCTGCAGCTCTGTATCTTCCATTGTCCAATAAGCAGGCTGGAAGTGACAAACCTTTTCCTACTCCACAGGGGCCAAGAACATATTCATTGATTTTGGACCTCTGCAAAGAGACCACTGCTTTCACAGGGAGTGAGGGTCCTTCTTTACAGCATTCTGTCAGGAAAGAGGCATTTCTTCACAGGCTCTGGCTGCTTTCTAAAGAACTGCAAAGCTTGGCATATACTAGTAGAATTTTGTGTGTCTTTTTGTTCAGGAAACTCCACTCATTCCAAAATCGAAGGTTAAAACCAAACAAAATTTTGAGGTATTTTTGAACTACATTTGTCCAGTAATGAAATGCTTTGAGAATTTTCATGCGAGTGTTCTTTTAAAAAATCTACTTGTGTTAGTGGTCTTGCCCACATTTGATTGGCTTTTGGTCTAGGGTCTTTGGCCTACTGAAGACGTTATTTCATGTGATGGTCCGAAAGGATGGCTGGCTGACTCTTGCATTGCCCTATACCAGGCCTTTTCGCACCCCAGTAGAAATTGGCTCCATGCCTTTTTTATTTCTGCTAAGCGAACCATTGCCCTTGCCTGGAAGACTCCGTCTGTTGCTTTCCAGGGGGTGAGAACCAGGATGACCATAGATGTTATTGAGCAGTTGTCCAGTATATTGACGGATTTGCATGCAGAATTTTTGAAAGTCTGGAAACCGTGGATTAGTTACTCCTTCCCGTCTGTGCCCCGACTAGCTAGCTATGGTCTACTTTAAACCTCATTTGTACTGGTCCCGCTTTCACAGTACTTGCCCTCTCTTGTGGCCCCTTCTTTCCTCTTTCTCTCCTTTTCTCTTTTTTTCTCTTTCCTCCCTCTACACTTCATTCCTTATATAAAGGTTATTAATGAAGTATTTTTTGTCCTCTAGGGCAGCCTTTTCCAGCCTGGTTGTCGTGACACCCTGGGGTGTCTTCTGGGTTCTTCAGGGATACCTTGGCAAAATGCCTAAAAATTGTTCCCAATTGTCCACAAAATTTGGGGGGAGAATGTACAAGGTCATAGATAAAGAAACTCCTTTCTCCAGGAGAGGTGCCATATTCAGGGCTATATTCAAGGCTAAGTCAAGGGCTATGCAATTAGCGGACCTCCAGCTGTTGCAAAACTACAGGTCCCATCATGCCTCTGCCTCTGGGTGTCATGCTTGTGGCTGTCAGTCTTGCTATGCCTCATGGGAAATTCTGCAACAGCTGGAGGACTGCTAATTGCATATCCCTGCAGTTTAGCGCCATGCGGGTCAGCTGCCAGCATCCTAGCAACTGATGACCCCATAAGTTTATCATGAGGATGTTGGGTGCCTGACGGCAGCGTTGTTTGCTTCTTTCCTGCTGCTCTTTGTCAGCACTGGCGTCGCATTAGCAGAGTGAGAGGGAGAAACTGAGGGAGAAGAGAAAGTTTGGAATAGTAGTCAGTACCAATGTTCAAAGGTGGAATAAAAAAATCAACCCTATGTTAGGTGTTGGATGTCCTACGTGTGTGGATACTGCTGCAATATGTAAAACTATTAGTTTTAGTGTTATATTTTAGAATGGAGTGCCTCAAGATTGTGCAGAATTTTAAAGGGTGCCTTGAGAGAAAAAAGGTTGAAAAACACTGCTCTAGGAGACAGCCTAGTATAGCCTATGATATTTACCTAATTTTTAACCTGGTCCACAATGGTCCTGGTAACCGTTTACAGTTATGTTACTTATTATGTGTACACACGATGTTTCTTTACATGCCTGTTCGATGTCGCGCGTGCGCAAACCATGGCTTATTGTGATTTCTTGAAACTTCTATAAAAATATTGAAACCAAAACTCTGCTAGTGTAGAGTCTCCCGCGCTACCACGCAAATTGTGAACCAAATTCAATAAATAATATACGTTCTGTAAAACAGCTGCAGCTGTTGTCATGTGTTCCCACATCAAAAAATACAATAAAAATAAATATAAAACTTGGCGCAATCAGACAAAACTAAACCATATACATAGCCTATAAATCTTTCACATGCATGGATAATAAATCTGTGTGACTAAAAAATTATCTGAATATCTTTCATCGCAAAGTATAAACTGCCAAGTCTAAAATGCAGTGTAACATCCACTTATATGCAACTGATAATGAATCGTGAAAAAAAATATGGATGAAGTGCGTAAGATTTTAACCCTTTATTTTAATTGATCTGGTAAGCTGATCTGATGAGCTACTTTTGGAGGAAAGGTGTTCAAATGTGGAGAAAGACACAGATGAAAGCTTGCATGGAGACAAAGCCATTTTAAAGGGCAAGGCACCTTTTGACCTGATTTTTCAATAGGTCAAAATCGGAGTTAAGCGGCGTGCTTGGAAGGTGGAAGAAGCACTCTGTGGTCGTGATTGACTTAGAATATTCACTTGTGCACATTTCATTCTTTTATGGACTCCAATTAAGGTGGAAAAAAGAGGTGGGCCATAATAAATATATATATATATATATATATATATATATATATATATATATATATATATATATATATATATATATTACACACACACAGTATGTCACAAAAGTGAGTACACCCCTCACATTTTTGTAAATATTTTATTATATCTTTTCATGTGACAACACTGAAGAAATTACTTTGCTACAATGTAAAGTATTGAGTGTACAGGTTGTATAACAGTGTAAATTTGCTGTCCCCTCAAAATAACTCAACACACAGCCATTAATGTCTAAACCGCTGGCAACAAAAGTGAGTACACCCCTAAGTGAAAATGTCAAAATTGGGCCCAATTAGCCACTTTCCCTATCGTTGGTGTTACAAGGTCTCAGGTGTGAATGGGGAAGCAGGTGTGTTAAATTTGGTGTTATCGCTCTCACTCTCTCATACTGATCACTGGAAGTTTAACATGACACCTCATGGCAAAGGACTCTGAGGATCTGAAAAAAAGAATTGTTCCTCTACATAAAGATGGCCTAGGGTATAAGAAGATTGCCAAGACCCTGAAACTGAGCTGCAGCACAGTGGCCAAGACCATACATCAGTTTACCAGGACAGGTACCACTCAGAACAGGCCTCGCCATGGTCAAACAAAGAAGTTGAGTGCGCGTGCTCAGCGTCATATCCAGAGGTTGTCTTTCGGAAATAGACGTATGAGTGCTGTCAGCATTGCTGCAGAGGTTGAAGGGGTGAGAGGTCAGCCTGTCAGTGCTCAGACCGTACGCCGTACACTGCAACAAATTGTTCCATGGCTGTCATCCCAGAAGGAAGCCTTTTCTAAAGATAATGCACAAGAAAGCCCGCAAACAGTTTGCTGAAGACAAGCAGACTAAGGACATGGATTACTGGAACCATGTCCTGTGGTCTGATGAGACCAAGATAAGCTTATTTGGTTCAGATGGTATCAAGCGTGTGTGGTGGCAATCAGGTGAGGCGTACAAAGACAGACTTTCTTGCCTACAGTCAAGCATGGTGGTGGGAGTGTCATGGTCTGGGGCTGCATGAGTGCTGCCGACACTGGGGAGCTACAGTTCACTGAGGGAACCAAGAATGCCAAAATGTACTGTGACATACTGAAGCAGAGCATGATCCCTCCCTTCAGAGACTGGGCCGCAGGGCAGTATTCCAACATAACGACCCCAAACACACCTCTAAGACGACCACTACCTTGCTAAAGAAGCTGAGGGTAAAAGTGATGGACTGACCAAGCATGTCTCCAGACCTAAACCCCCCAAAAAAACAAGGAAAGGGGTGCCTCTGAGTATATATCAACAATAATTTATTCAACAAACAATATCCACTCACATGGAAAGCTGTAATGTTGCGTTCCAGTACGTCTCTGGGTAGAGGAGAAGATGGAGGACTACAGGTCACAGCAAGTCCATACAGTGCTGACCCCACATCGGATCCAGGCAAGGATGGGGTGGGATAACTGGGCACAGCAGGGTCTCCCTCAGATATCCAGATTACACATCAGCCACCAATAGCGAGCAAACTTGGAAACGCGTCGCACAGCTGTGACGTCACAGCCCGGCGCCGCGCTGTGCTTGCCCTCCAGGCCTCGTTTTGGCTCCCTACACGGCCGTAGCTATTCCACCTCACGGAGCCGTACGAGCCTTGCTATACACTGCAGCACGCCCGGTGATCGGCCTTGGCGTCCTCACAGCCATATCCCTGGAACCCGCAGCTAGATGGACTGTGTCATTATGACTTCATCCAATCCTGATGTGTAATCTGGATATCTGAGGGAGACCCTGCTGTGCCAAGTTATCCCACCCCATCCTTGCCTAGAGCCGATGTGGGGTCAGCACTGTATGGACTTGCTGTGACTTGTAGTTCTCCATCTTCTCTACCCACAGATGTACTGGAACGCAACATTACAGTTTTCCATGTGAGTGGATATTGTTTGTTGAATTAATTATTGTTGATATATACTCAGGGGTGCCCCTTTCCGTGTTTTTTTTTTTTTTTTTTTTTTCTCCTAGCTTATTGGACCTTGCTTCTGGTCTTTTTTGGTGACAGCCCTGACTGACTCCTCTTCATATATATTTTTATAGAATATATATATATATATATATATATATATACCCATCCTGCCATTGGACTATTTAGGAACAGTTATCTGAGGTATACCTGCATTGCGCCTTTTTACTTGTTTAACCAGACCTAAACCCTATTGAGCATCTGTGGAGGAGCACGATGTCTCTAACATCCACCGGATCCATGATGTCATCATGGAGGATTGGAAGAGAACCCCAGTGGCAACCTGTGAACTCCATGCCCAAGAGGGTTTAGGCAGTGCTGGAAAATAATGGTGACCGCACAAAATATTGACACTTTGGGCCCATTTTGGACATTTTTACTTAGAGGTGTACTAGCTTTTGTTGCTGGAGGTTTAGACATTAATGGCTGTGTGTGAGTTATTTTGAGGGGACAGCAAATTTACACTGTTATACAAGCTGTACACTCACTACTTTACATTGAAACAAAGTGTAATTTCTTCAGTATTGTCACATGAAAAGATATAATAAAATATTTACTAAAAATGTGAGGGGTGTACTCACTTTTGTGAGATACTGTGTGTGTATATATACACTTTTTTTCATTACTATATATATATTTTTCACTATCAGTTGCGTATAAGTGAATGTTGCACTGCGTTTTGGACTTTGCACTTTATATTCTGCAATGGAAGATATTCAGATAATTTTGTAGTCACAAAGATTTTATTTTTTATGAATATGGTTATGTTTTGTTTGTGCTGAGTTTTATATTTTATTTTTATTGAGCTTTAATCACTTGCCTACTGGGCACTTTTACCCCCCTTCCTGACCAGGCCAATTTTTATCTTTCAGCGCTGTCGCATTTTGAATGACAATTGCATAGTCATGCAACACTGTACCAATATGAAATTTTTATATTTTTTTCACACAAATAGAGCTTTCTTTTGGTGGTCACCACTGGGTTTTTTAATTTTTGCTAAACAAACGAAAAAAGGCAGAGAATTTTGAAAAGAAAAGCATTTTTCATAGTTTGTTATAAACTTTTGCAAACAGGTAATTTTGCTCCTTCACTGATGTACGCTGATGAGGCTGCACTCATAGGTGGCACTGGTAGCAGCACTGATGGGCAACACTGAAGCATGTGTTGACTCCACTGGGGGGAATTGATTGGCACCACTGGTGGGCACTGTTGGGACTGCACTTATAATCAAGACACATAATCATTGGCAATGTCCCTTTAACACAAGCTGGTTATCGGCTCTCTTTCTCTCTCCTCACACTGTCAGCATGAGGAAAGAAAAGCCGATAACTGGCTTGTGTATACTTCCGTGATCAGCTGTCATTGGACACAGCTGATCACGTGGTAAAGGGCTGCTGTGATTGGCCTTTACCCCAATCTGTGCTCAACAGAGTCCGAAGGACTTGGTGATCACAGAACACGCCACCCGTGCACTGTAGGGGGCGCACGGTCAGCGCAATCATGGGAGGACGATCATGTACGCCCAGCTGACAAATTAGGCCCTCGCTGTAGCCGTCTTTCGGTTATAGCGTGGGTGTGAAGGGGTTAAAGTGGGAGTAAACTCCCATTTATGATTTTTACTTGTAGGTAAGCCTATAATAAGGCTTACTTATGGGTATGGCAAATCTTTCCTAAACATGCACTGTTTAGGAGATATTTACTTTAGATGCAGCCGGTGATCTCACTGGCGTATGCACTCTGAAGGAATGATATACCCATGCCGCTCCTTCAGAGCCGTGCCGTAAACAGCCACTCCTGGGGGTCTTGGGGTGGGTTGGGTCTTCACAAAGTAAGTTTGCAATTTTAAAGATTGTTCTAATTAATAGAAGTCGGCTAGAAGTCGTTGAAATTCAATGTGGAAATCTAGGATTAAACATTTTATTCATAGATATCCTTTAACTTTGGTCTGCCTATGTTCTTATGTTTTTATATGTTGGGGCATTTGAAATTGTGGCATTTGAAAATTTTGGTCCATGAAATAAAAAAATAAGCATGCTTTCCTCCGTGTATCTAGAAAATTGCAGCGTTATTTAATATATCATTTTGTGTTGTGTTAAGCCTCGTACACACGATCGGATTTTCGGCAGGGAATTGTGTGATGACATACTGCCTAAAATCCGACCGTTGGTACGCTCCATCAAACAATTGTTGGCCAACTTTCCGCCAACAAATGTTGGATGGCAGGCTAGTGGATTTTCGGCGGACAACGGTCTGTTGTCAGATTTTTCCTATTGTGTGTACGCAAGTCTGTCGCACAAGTCCAAAGTACAAACACGCAAATCAATGCTTACCAAACATGACATTAGTAGAAGGTGCCCAAAGGGTGGCGCTCAACAGCTGAAATTTCACGTAGTATGTCACTACATTCGTGTTAGTTGGCCAACAATTGTGTACCGTTTGTATGCAAGACAAGTTCCTGGCACACGCCCTTCTGACAAAAGTCTGACGCTTTGTTGGCCAACAATCCGATTGTGTGTACGAGGCTTAAGTAGGAACTCACAGGACTTACAGAAATCATTCAAACAAGCATAATGACTGTCCAATTTTTGTCGTATTACTATGAATTCATTGTTCCGTTCCTTTGTGTTCTGTTCATCTTGGTTTATGTCTCTCAGAAGTTTTCCTTTTGAGTGCTGTGTGTTTATATATTGGAAAACTGAGTAATGTCAGGCTGACACCACCTGTCTACACCTTGATGTGATCTCTTACCATAGCAGACACTTTGACTTGATGCTAATACATTTCTCTGTGTGAGTGTGACCTTGTTCATTACAGCAGAAGTGGAAATGCTACGACCGATGGACTTTCTTGTCAGAAATGCTAGCCTAGAGTAGAAAAACCAATATACATTGATTGTTCTGATACATACAGTTTACTGCTATTTTCCCTTTTTTCTTTTGCACGCAACCATGATTTTATGCATTAACGTGCACTAAAGTAGGGCATAATGCTTTATTCCTTGTGACAAGTTCACTTAAATAAACCCTGATAAACTAGACAAAGCTGGGTCATGTGACAAGGACTGTAGTCTCTGAGTTTGTGAGCTTCAATGAAAAATAAATGTTCCAGAATACTAAAATATGTGCTTTTAAATAAAGAACCCACCTTTGTAATCTCAGCAGCAAGTAACAAATTGATTCATTATAAGGGTCTGATTACCTGATTAAAACGCAGTGCAATTATACTTTTAGTCCTTTTTGCCCGGACCTAGCCTAAGGCCCCTTTCACACTGGGGCGGTAGGGGGCGTCGGCGGTAAAACAGCGCTATTTTTAGCGCTGTTTTACAGCGGTATTCGGCCGCTAGCGGTGTGGTTTTAACCCCCCGCTGGCGGCCGAACAAGGGTTAAAACCCCTCGTATAGCACGGCTATAGCCGCGGTATTACCGCGGTATAGCCGCACTGTCCCATTGATTTCAATGGGCAGGAGCGGTTTAGGAGCGGTGAATACACCGCTCCAAAGATGCGGCTTGCAGGAGATTTTTTCTTCTCCTGCCAGCACACAGCTTCAGTGTGAAAGGCCTTGGGCTTTCACACTGAACAAACAGCGGAGGCTTTTTAGGGGCGGTTTGCAGGCGCTATTTTTAGCGCAATAACGCCTGCAAACCGCCCCAGTGTGAAAGGGGCCTAACATACCCTCCCCCTCCACAGATGCATTATTCAATGGCTGTGGCCTCTGGTGTTTACATCCAGCACTGCACTTGTCACATCTGCCCCGTTCTAGCTGGTCTCCCTTCATATTTTATATTCAATATACAGCGATCCCTGTCCTCTTTATTTATTTCAGGTACTTGTATAGCAACATCAATTTACAGAGTGTTACATGTATAATATCTATTCTCATTAGTCCCTGCCATCAAGGAGCTTACAATCTAAGGTCGCTAGTTCACATTAATACCAGCATGTCTTTGGAGTGTGGGAAGAAACAGGAGTACCCAGAGAAAACCCACACAGGCACAGGGAGCAGTGTTAATTTTGGCATCAAATTTGCCATTTAGTTTTAGTCCCATTTTAGTCATCTGAATTGTTTTAGTCGAATAAAAACATTTTAGTCAACTAAAATCGAATGTGTTTAGTTAAATTGTAGTGCAGTATTTAAGCATTTCTATAGCATAGTATAGTATTATATATTCCTGGAGTAAAAAAATTGAATTAAATGTTATTTACGGTATTAAGGTTTGAACAAACTCACATATACAGATCTAGCCACCAGACGGTGGTCTGAGGAGGCCTGTAATGCTGAACAGTTCTCTGGACAGTGGTCTCAGATCTGAGGGATGGCCTGTAATGCGCAGTGCTTTGGACGCTGCCATGCCTGTGGTCACTGGTAACAGGAGGCCTGTTGTAATGCTGCACAGTGCTGGATGGTGGTCTGAGGGATGGCCTGTAATGCACAGTGCTTTGGATGCCAGTGGTCAGAGGAGGCCTGTAATCTGCACACACAGTGCTCTGGATGGAGGGGAGGATCAGACTTGCTGTATTTGTAATGTACTACACACTCAGTCTGCTCTGCTCTGGACGTGGGCACCTGGCGGTCGTTTTGTGAGTCGGGAGGCCTGGCTGTGATGCACAGATCTGCCCTGGTCTCTGGCAGTTGTCATAGTGCATACAGTCGCTTCAACTTGCTTGCTGGGAGCGGAAGCAAGCGGAGCTCCGTAAAAAACGAAAGTTAGTTCACGAGGGTATTTGATTTTCGTCATAGTTTTCGACGCTGTAAAAATGCAGCTGACAAACTTTGACAAACGTTTTTGTTGAGGAAATTAACACTGACAGGGAGAACATGTAAACTCCAGGCAAGTAGTGTCTTAGTTGGGATGTGAACAGATGACCCTAGTGCTGCTACTTCATATTTACCCCATAAAATGTATCTATGCTTAAAGTGCCTATTGCTTAAATTGATAATTAATAAAAGTATCATATATCTCTATACTCAAATGTCTAGTGCTTAAAAGAATTTGATATACTCAATTGATAACAGTATTGCATCGTAAATAAAGTGCGATCATAAACAAAAATGTTCAAGTGATTATTCTGTGCTAAGACCATTAAAAATCCTTTTGTGCAGATTTAAACATATAGCAACTTTTATACAGTGCAAATTTGTGATCAAAATCTTCCTCCTTCACACATTTCAGTTCCTTTTGGAGGTCGACTCACCAGATGTTGTTGATCCCTTAAATTCGTAAGAAACGCACATGATCAACAGAGAGCCTCTCTGCATCTTTCTTCAAAATCAATAGCTCAAGCCGTGTACAGTATCTCACAAAAGTGAGTACACCCCTCACCCCTTATATCTTTTCACGTGACAACACCTGAAGAAATTACTCTTTGCTACAATTTTTAAAGTAGTGAGTATACAGCTTGTATAACAGTGTAAATTAGCTGTCCCCTCAAAATAACTCAACACACAGCCATTATTGTCTAAACCGCTGGCAACAAAAGTGAGTATACCCCTAAGTGAAAATGACCAAACTAGGCCCAATTAGCCATTTTTCCCTCCCCAGTGTCATGTGACTCGTTTAGTGTTACAAGGTCCCAGATGTGAATGGGGAGCAGGTGTATTAGATTTGGTGTTATTGCTCTCACTCTCTCATACTGGTCACTGGAAGTTCAACATGGCACCTCATGGCAAAGAACTCTCTGAGAATCTGAAAAAAAGAATTGTTGCTCGACATAAAGATGGCCTAGGCTACAAGAAGATTGCCAAGACCCTACAGTGGTTTAACAGGACGGGTTCCACTCAGAACAGGCCTCGCCATGGTCGACCAAATAGGTTGAGTGCATGTGCTCAGCGTCATATCCAGAGGTTGTCTTTGGGAAATAGACATATGAGTGCTGCCAGCTTTGCTGCGGCGGTTGAAGGGGTGGGGTGGTCAGCCTGTCAGTGCTCAGACTGTACGCCGCACACTGCATCAAATTGGTCTGCATGGCTGTCGTCCCAGAAGGAAGCCTCTTCTAAAGATGATGCACAAGAAAGCCCACAAGCAGACTAAGGACATGGATTGGTGGAACCATGTCCTGTGGTCTGATGAGACCAAAGTAAACTTATTTGGTTCAGATGGTGTCAAGTGTGTGTGTGGTGGCAACCAGGTGAGGAGTACAAAGACAAGTGTGTCTTGCCTACAGTCAAGCATGGTGGAGGGAGTGGTCTGGGGCTGCGTGAGTGCTGCCGGCACTGGGGAGCAACAGTTCATTGAGGGAATCATGAATGGCAACATGTACTGTGGCATACTAAAGCAGAACATGATCCCCCTCCCTTCGTAGACTGGGCTGCAGGGAAGTATTCCAACATAACGACCCCCAAACACACCTCCAAGACAACTGCCTTGCTAAAGAAACTGTGGGTAAAGGTAATGGACTGGTCAAGCATGTCTCCAGACCTAAACCCTATTGAGCATCTATGGGGCATCATCAAATGGAAGGTGGAGGAGCACAAGGTCTCTAACATCCACCAGCTCTGTGATGTTGTCATGAAGGAGTGAAAGAGGACTCCAGTGGCAACCTGTGAAGCTCTGGTGAACTCCATGCCCAAGAGGGTTAAGGCAGTGCTGGAAAATAACGCTGACCACACAATATTGACACTTTGGGCCCAATTTGGACATTTTCACTTAGGGGTGTATTTACTTTTGTTGTCAGCGTTATAGACATTAATGGCCGTGTGCTGAGTTATTTTGAGGGGACAGAAAATTTACAGCTGTACGCTCACTACTT